>NW_028278565.1:0-300000 GCF_059751315.1 Micrasema longulum
AGTTAAGTTAAGTTAAGGTTCAGTTAAGTTAGTTAAGTTAAGTTAAGTTAAGTTAAGTTAAGTTAAGTTAAGTTAAGTTAAGTTAAGTAAGTTAAGTTAAGTTAAGTTAAGTTAAGTTAAGTTAAGTTAAGTTAAGTTAAGTTAAGTTAAGTTAAGAAGTTCAGTTAAGTTAAGTTAAGTTAAGTTAAGTTAAGTTAAGTTAAGTTAAGTTAAGTTAAGTAAGTTAAGTTAGTTAAGTTAAGTTAAGTTAAGTTAAGTTAAGTTAAGTTAAGTTAAGTTAAGTTAAGTTAAGTTAAGTTAAGTTAAGTTAAGTTAAGTTAAGTTCAGTTAAGTTAAGTTAAGTTAAGTTCAGTTAAGTTAAGTTAAGTTAAGTTAAGTTAAGTTAAGTTAAGTTAAGTTAAGTTAAGTTAAGTTAAGTTAAGTTAAGTTAAGTTAAGTTAAGTTAAGTTAAGTTAAGTTAAGTTAAGTTAAGTTAAGTTAAGTTAAGTTAAGTTAAGTTAAGTTAAGTTAAGTTAAGTTAAGTTAAGTTAAGTTAAGTTAAGTTAAGTTAAGTTCAGTTAAGTTAAGTTAAGTTAAGTTAAGTTAAGTTAAGTTAAGTTAAGTTAAGTTAAGTTAAGTTAATAAGTTCAGTTAAGTTAAGTTAAGTTACTAACCTAACCTAACCTAACCTAACCTAACCTAACCTAACCTAACCTAACCTAACCTAACCTAACCTAACCTAACCTAACCTAACCTAACCTAACCTAACCTAACCTAACCTAACCTAACCTAACCTAACCTAACCTAACCTAACCTAACCTAACCTAACCTAACCTAACCTAACCTAACCTAACCTAACCTAACCTAACCTAACCTAACCTAACCTAACCTAACCTAAACCTAACCTAACCTAACCTAACCTAACCTAACCTAACCTAACCTAACCTAACCTAACCTAACCTAACCTAACCTAACCTAACCTAACCTAACCTAACCTAACCTAACCTAACCTAACCTAACCTAACCTAACCTAACCTAACCTAACTAACTAACCTAACCTAACCTAACCTAACCTAACCTAACCTAACCTAACCTAACCTAACCTAACCTAACCTAACCTAACCTAACCTAACCTAACCTAACCTAACCTAACCTAACCTAACCTAACCTAACCTAACCTAACCTAACCTAACCTAACCTAACCTAACTACCTAACCTAACCTAACCTAACCTAACCTAACCTAACCTAACCTAACCTAACCTAACCTAACCTAACCTAACCTAACCTAACCTAACCTAACCTAACCTAACCTAACCTAACCTAACCTAACCTAACCTAACCTAACCTAACCTAACTAACCTAACCTAACCTAACCTAACCTAACCTAACCTAACCTAACCTAACCTAACCTAACCTAACCTAACCTAACCTAACCTAACCTAACCTAACCTAACCTAACCTAACACTTCCATTAAATTCACTCGTTTCCTCTAAAGTAGTAGTTTTTTCACATCAGTAAATTTAACTTCAGTTTTGTTTTGTTTTGTGTGGCGTCCATTTGTGCGTTCAATCAAGTAAACTCGTTTCCGTCAAATTAGCTTCAGTTTTTTTGTGACGCTTATTAAAATCTTTCATTCTTTTTAAATAAGTGAGTAAATAAATTCAGTAAAGTAGATTAAATTCCATTTTTATATTATAAATTCGAAAAGGTACCGGCAGCGGCCGGCCGCTTGGGCCAATTGAATCTACCTTTTTTTTTTTTTTTTTTTTTTTAGCTCTCGCTTAGTAAAATGCAACGTACCCCTACGAAAAAGAAAATAGATCCACCTGACTTTTCCCCAGGTTCAGAGAGAGCTTTTACTGCTGAACCGCAGGCATCTGAACCCGCTCGAGCCTCCAAACTCGTAATATCCCCAGCATTAGTCATTAAAGATAAAGCAGAATCAGGCTCTCAGAGCTCTTTGTAATAGCGGCAACATTAAAGCCGCTATAAAGAATGAAATATCAGAATGCCTTTCTGATATCATTACTGCAAATGCCACCTTCGAGTCAGAAATGATGTCTATTGGTCTAAAGCACCAATCGGAGATGCTAGCCGCGAAGCTCTCCTTTACGGAACAGGCCCTAGAACAGGAAATTAGACACAGTTCAGTGTTGGCAGCTCAAGTGTCTTCCCCATCTAACACTCCCTCTCAACCAAATAATGCTACTGTTTACACTCCTCCTGTGAGTTATGCGGGTGTAGCAGCAGCAAATTTACAAACAGCTTATCACAATTCCGACCAACCAGCCTTGAAACCGAAAACTCGGCACACGGTTATTATTCAGGGTAAAATAACGCCTACAGCGAGCGAAACCCTCGAAAAAACTATTAAAAGCACCGTCAACGTTGCAGCATTAGGGATCGGAATAAAAAGCCTTAAAAAGACAACAAACAATAAAGTTCTTATACAGTGCGATACTGAAGAACAATGCAACCAGCTATCGGCCGAAATTTCAAAAAATGACAGTCTTAAAGCCCAAATCGGCACCAAGATTAGACCAAAGGTCATCTTGAAGGGGATCGACGCCGATCTTACCAAAGAACAGATCGTAACTGCTCTGTTTAATCAAAACACAGCCCTAATAGACACTAATGAAACTTCCACTCCTAAGGCTTCCGTTCTCTTTACACTAGCTTTTAAAAAGATGTCACACGCAAATGCGCCGTGATTTCAGTCGAGCCTGAAATTTGGTCCCGCCTCGTTAAAATGGAACGCGTTAATATTGGGTACGACAGAGTCTGGGTGGCAGAATACATGGCCATCATTTCATGTCAAAAATGCATGAGTTACGGACATTCCGTTGCTCATTGCAAAAACAAAGAGGTCTGTTGGAAGTGTGGCGGAGAGCACAAAGCTGCTCAATGCTTAAATACCGACATAAAAATTAAATGTTACAACTGCTCCATAGTCAACAAAGTTTATAAAAGCAAAACACCAACTGACCACAAAGCTCTAAGTCTGGAGTGTCCGGCACACCAAAGACAACTAGTTAGATATAGAAACATGGTCGATTATGGACAGTAAATCTATAAAAACCATTAAAGTTGCTCAGGCAAACCTCCAAAGATGCGAGGCAGCCACATTGTCATTTTTAGAACAAGCTATACAACAAAAGTATGACATAGCACTCATACAAGAGCCGTATACTGGTAACACCGGAAAGATCAATAAATCAACGTTCAGTGGCAAAATATTTCAAAAGTGCAGCCGAAATTCACCAGTAAAGGCAGCCGTTATAATTTTTAACTCTGAGATATCTCAGAGCTGCATACTCTTAGATAAATATAGTGATACTACGAGCGTTTTTATTGAAATTAAAACAACATTACAACCACTTGTATTAGGCTCCCAATATTTTACTCCAAGCGAAGACGTCGACTCCTGCCTGAGCAAAATCAGCACCATGTTGAACGATAAGATCAAAAATCTAATTCTTATCGGGGCAGATGCAAATTCTAAGAGCATCTGGTGGGGCAGCGACAGATCAGACAAAAGAGGAGATAGAGTTAATGACTTCATGTCCCAAAATCAACTTCACATATTAAACGAGGGAACCACACCCACATTCGAAACGTTTCGAGGAAATGATTTGTTAACAAGCATCATAGACATCACAACATGCTCTACAAACATGATTGGTCTAGTCGAAAAATGGCGAGTCGACCGACAGCTAGCCGCTCTTTCAGACCATAATGCAGTTACATTTAATATTAAATTAGAAACGGACTCTAATACTTGTGTAAATGACGCTACGACGTTTCTATACAAAACCAGCAAAGCAAACTGGAAAACATTTCAAAAAACCTTAAAGAAAATATTAACAGAAAAAGAGCTAAATTCAATAAAAATAGACGAAAATATTGAACCGAGCGTCCTTAACAGACAGGTAAGTACGATTACAGATGCAATATCTGAAGCCTGTCGCTCATCCATCCCCAACATTAAAGCCTCAAAAACCAAAAAATGTCCCTGGTGGACTGCAGAACTAAATGATCTTAAAAAAGAAGTCATTAGATTAAAAAGGAAATTGGTTAACTCGGCTGCTGGTAGAAGAAATTTTGTAACATTACCAGCATACATAGAGATCAAGCAAAAATATAAAGAGGCGATCTCGTTAGCTAAGACTAAAAGCTGGAAGGATTTCTGTACGGGACAAAATAAAGATACGGTTTGGTCTACGGTACAAAGAATATTAAGAAATTCACAATCACGACCCCCCGAGACGCTTAAATTCAACGGCGTTCAAACCACCTCAGCGCAGGAGTCGGCAACTGAGCTTCTTAAACATTTCTTTCCGGATGATACCACGCACGGTGAAACAAGCGAGCAACTCGAAATTAGGCAAAATATAGCAAAAAATCTACTAGACGATAATGATATGCCTTTTACGTTATTAGAAATAAGAAATATTCTATTTAGTTTAAATTCCAGTAAAGCACCGGGCCGCGATCATTTCACTGCAGACATTTGCCAAAAAACATTCGAATGCATTCCGAACACCATTCATAGCATATTTAATGCGAGTCTGAGACTCGGCTGCTTCCCAGCACTATGGAAAATTGCCAGAGTAAAAGTAATCCCAAAACCAGGTAAGGAAGATTACGGAGACGTGTCTTCATATAGGCCAATCGGTCTTTTACCCGTATTTGGAAAGGTCTTAGAAAAACTTCTAATCAAAAGAATCTCATGGAGATTCAATAAACTTGAAAAACTAAGCCCTAATCAATACGGATTTACCCAACAAAAGAGTGCCGAAGACGCTATGGTGAACGCGGTCACTCTCATTAAAGAAGCAACAAAGAATGGTTACCATGTCTGTGCTATATCTTTAGATATTAAAGGGGCCTTCGATAACGCTTGGTGGCCCCATATTTTAAATCAATTAACAAAACTTGAGTGCCCGAAGAACATATTCAATGTCTTCCAAGACTACCACTCCGACAGGATGGTAGAAGTTAAATACGCTGGCGCATACTCAAATAAAAGTTCAAACAAAGGTTGCATACAGGGATCTGCTTGTGGACCGGTGCTTTGGAATATCGTCCTAGACGAACTTTTACAGTTAAGTTATCACTGCAATGTTCATTTACAAGCATTTGCAGATGATGTCCTAGTTTTAATAAAGCACAAAGATACGAACTTATTGGAACAAATAACAAACGAAACTCTCTCCTTAGTCACTTCTTGGGGAGACAAAGTAAAATTAAAATTTTCCGAAGAAAAAACAAATGCTCTATTTATAACTAAGAGAAAAGCACAACCTCCAAATATATTTATGAGAGGAAAAAGGCTTTATTTTGTCAAAGATTGTAAAATCCTTGGTGTAGTTCTGGACGAAAATCTAAATTGGAGTAAACACGTTGACTCAATAACAAAAAAAGCAGCGAAAATAGCAAATCGCCTAACATTCATGGCCAAACCGACATGGGGACTCAGCCCAGAAATAGTAAGAACGATTTATAGCGGGGTAGTAGAACCCACTATTACTTATGCTGCCGCGGTATGGTCAGAAGCAGCAAAGAGGAAAAATATCCAGACAAAACTAAATAGAATTCAACGGTCAATGGGAATAAGAATAAGCAAAGCATATAGAACTACATCCCTCACCTCGGTCCAGGCAATTGCAGGACTCATGCCATTGGATATTAGAATTAAAGAGATTAGCGATATCTATTACACAAAATTGAACCATACTATCATAAATGCTCCAAACGACATATTGTATCAAGGAAGGATCGCCTATACAGATCTTCCACATCCAAGCAAACAAGTGGGCTTATCTACTGGGCATCCAGAAACGTACGCCAGACTTGAATTTCCAGAGGATGAAATAGACATCTACACGGACGGCAGTAAAACTGGAGGGAAAGTGGGCGCTGCCTTCGCCGCATTTGACAATTCCGGAGAGTTGTACAGTAAGAAGCTTCCCATGGCAGACTACTGCACGGTATTCCAAGCCGAACTCTTCGCAATTGTGAAGGCACTAGAATGGGTCACTAGCAAAAAGAAAAACTGGAAGACTGTCAACTTATTGTCAGATTCAAAAAGCTCTATTCAGGCGCTAGATGATGGATCGCCTAACAATCCCATGGTATTCTGCATACAAGAATCTTCGAGAAATCTCGAGAAAAGAGGCATTGAATGCAAATTCTTGTGGATACGTGGTCATAACGGTCTCTCTGGAAATGATAGAGCTGACGAGTTAGCGAAAGATGCAGCCTTACACGTAAAAACTGTAAAGCTATACACAAAGTTTCCACTAAGCTACGCAAAAAGGGAACTAAGAGAAAAGTCTCTCGAAGAATGGGAAAACCGATACCAAACAAGCTCTACTGGGTCAGTAACTAAATATTTCTTTGAAAATTTAAATGACTGCAAACAATTTGGCAAAGCAAACAAACACACCTTTGAATTAACACAAATTCTCACAGGTCACGGTGCTACACTTTCGTATCTTCACAGATTTAAATTGAAGAGTAGCAGTGCCTGCCCATGCGATACGCTAAGCGAGCAAAATGTCCAACATCTTCTCCTTCACTGCCCAATGTTTGCGAAAGAAAGGTATGATTTGGAAAAAGAGTGCAACAAAAGAAAAATTGCAATTGAAGATTTTCGGACAGTTCTACAGCACAGCATATTGTCCCAAAAGTTCGTGTCTTACGCTAAACTAATAATAGAAAAAATAAGGCCAATGAACAAGTAATGGGGCAGGTACCCAAAACTTTTCAACTGTGATATGCATGCACTAACAATAGACATAGCTATATTTTATATTTAAATTGCTATAGTTTAACCATTTTACAGTTGTTACTGTTATTTTGTTACTTGTTGTTACTTGTTGCTTTGACTGACTCTGTAATGTAACTTTTGTTACATTATTGTTTTGAAGTTGATATGTAACTTTTGCTACATATATATTGTTATGAAGTAGGTGCGTAACTTTTGTTAAGTATCTATTGTTAAATAACTTATTGTTACAAATTATTATGTAACTTTCGTTACATTTATTGTTATTATGCTATAGAAATATAAATTTATGTTAATCCCTTTCCAGTCAAGGTTTTACATGGTTCCCTTGACAACGGTGCTGATTCCAATTCCGAGTCTCGACATGCGCACGTGTTGCTGGATATGTTGTGGTGACTAAGTTAGTGTACGCAGAGCGCACTTGGCAAAAACCGCAAGGTGACCGCCTGTGCATGAAGCGTGACACTGGACTGGGAATCGCGACATTGTTTAGTAAAACGTGGGCGGGCGGGACGAAGATGGATAGGCACTAGACGAATGTCGGAAAGTGCAAATAGTCCATGTCACAGCTTCAACACAAAACATAAACACATAAAATCATACACAAAGCACTAACAAAAATAACAGCCCAAAAATATCACCTTGTATAGTTATAAGCAAGGGATATCAAATAACACAACAAAGAAAAAAAAAAAAAAAAAAACCTAACCTAACCTAACCTAACCTAACCTAACCTAACCTAACCTAACCTAACCTAACCTAACCTAACCTAACCTAACCTAACCTAACCTAACCTAACCTAACCTAACCTAACCTAACCTAACCTAACCTAACCTAACCTTTTTTTTTTTTTTTTTTTTTTTGCGAAGGAGGAGAAAATCTTCATAGACACCTGACAGCCCGTACTGTCAGGTAGTGCCAGATTTTTACTGGCTAAAAAACTCCTCCCTCTCGCAGTAGCATATACACCCAGCGGATCTCACGAGTGAATATTCTTCGCTGGGTTGCCGGTCTGCGAGGTTTTACCTCGCCTCATTTGTCGCGGGCGCTATGGCCCGCCCAGCCCGGTCAGTGACAGGTGCTCCTAACTGGTACAGCACCTAACTATCCAATCACTGTCCTAGCCTAACCATACACAGCTTAAGGCATCTCACCTGTGTCACCGGGCAGTGTAGGTCCACCTGCGCCCACTTCAAACGGGCGAGGGCGGAGGCGCCTTCTTTCCCGCTCGGCCTCCTCTTTCGCGAGCATTACCGATCTCGCGAACTTCTCCCAGCTAGACCAAGAGGACGCGTTTTGGAGCATGGAGGGAACCATCTCTTCCGGGGAGACACGGGTCCCTCCAAGAGATTCTTTTAGCTCCCTCCTGAGTTGGTCCCAGGAGGTGCACTCAAATGCTGTGTGCTCCGCCGTGTCCTCACTAGAGTTGCAGTGGTGGCACATGGCTGTTTCTTCCTTGCCTATTCTTTTCAGAAAGGCTCCAAAACATCCATGCCCCGTCAGTAGCTGAGTCAAGTGGAAGCTGAGGCATCCGTGCTCCCTTTCCATCCAAACACCCGGGTCGCATATCAGCCTCCGCGTCCACCTTCCTTTCGCCGCTGAATCCCACCGTTCCTGCCAGCGAGTCATCGTCGTAGCCCGTGCGGTTTCCTTCTCCATGCCCGCATACGTGGCCTGCCTCTCGGCGGCCAGTAGGTCCACGGGGACTATTCCCGCCACGATGAGTGCCGCGTCTTCAGACACCGTGCGGTAACCCATAGATACCCTCAGTGCCATCTAACCTAACCTAACCTAACCTAACCTAACCTAACCTAACCTAACCTAACCTAACCTAACCTAACCTTTGACCTCTGACGTTTGCTGACTTGACGTTTGACCTCTGATCTTTGACCATTGACATTAATTAGACCTCTGACCTTTGCTGATCTGCCATTTTATCTTTTATCTTTTCTATTTGATCTTTGACCTCTGACCTTTGCTATCCCCCACCTTTGCTGACCTGACATTTTATATTTGACCTTTGACCTTCCGATCTGACTGCCGATCTCTGACCTCTGCTGAACCCTCACCTTTACTGACCTTTGACATTTGACCTCTGACCTTTGCTGACCTGACATTTTACCTTTGAGATTTGACCTCTGTCCTTATAAGCATATCTGACATTTAACCTTTGACATTTGACCTCCGACCTTTGCTGACCGTCAGGTCAATTTTAAAAAATGTCAATTTTACCTTTGCTGACCGTCAGGTCAATTTTAAAAAATGTTAATTTTACCTTTGAGATTTGACCTCTGTCCATAAGAGCATATACCTAACATACATTTAACATATACATTTAACCTTCGACATTTGACCTTCGACCTTTGCTCACCCCACCATTTGCTGACCTGACAGTTGAACTTTGACATTTGAGTTCTGACTTTTGCTGACCTGACATTTTACATTTGACCTCTGACCTTTGACCACCGACCTCTGACCTCTGCTGAACCCCCACCTTTGAGATTTGACCTCTGTCCATAAGAGCATATACCTAACATACATTTAACATATACATTTAACCTTCGACATTTGACCTTCGACCTTTGCTCACCCCACCATTTGCTGACCTGACAGTTGAACTTTGACATTTGAGTTCTGACTTTTGCTGACCTGACATTTTACATTTGACCTCTGACCTTTGACCACCGACCTCTGACCTCTGCTGAACCCCCACCTTTACTGACCTTCGACATTTGACCTCTGACCTTTGCTGACCTGACATTTTACCTTTGAGATTTGCCCTTGGCCCTTTGACCTCTGACGTTTCTGACCTGACATTTAACTTTTGACATTTGACCTCTGACCTTTGCTGACCTGACATTTTATCTTTTACATTTGACATTTGACCTCTGACGTTTGCTGACCTGACATTTTAACTTTGAGATCTGACCTTTGACCGCCGACCTTTGACCTCTGACCTTTGCTGACCTGACATTTTATCTTTTACATTTTGCATTTGACCTCTGACTTTTGCCTTCCGACCTTTGACCGCCGACCTTTGACCTCTGACCTTTGCTGACCATCCACCTTTGCTGACCTGACATTTATCATTCGACCTCTGACTTTTGCCTTCCGACCTGACCCTTGCTGACCTTTGCCCTCATGACCTGACCCTCGCTGACCTAAGCCCTCCGAACTCTTAAGTCTTATACATTTAACCTTTGACATTTATCCTTTGACATTTGACCTCTGACCTGACATTTAACATTTGACATTTGACCTCTGACCTTTGCTTATCTGACATTTAACCTTTGACATTTGACCTCCGACCTTTGCTAACCCCACCATTTGCTGACCTGACAGTTAACCTTTGACATTTGACCTCTGACCTGACATTTCACCTTTGACATTTGACTCCTGACCTTTGCTGAACCCCCACCTTTGCTGACCATTGACATTTGACCTCTGACCTTTGCTGACCTGACATTTTATCTTTTACATTTGACCTCTGACCTCTGGCGTTTTCCGACCTGACATTTAACCTTTAACCACCTACCTTTGACCCCTGACCTTTGCTGACCCCCCACCTTTGCTGACCTGACATTTTACATTTGACCTCTGACCTTTGCTGACCCTCCCCTACATTTGCTGACCTGACATTTATCATTTGACCTCTGACTTTTGCCTTCCGACCCGACCCTTGCTGACATTTGACCTCTGACCTTTGCTGACCTGACATTTTAACTTTTAGATCTGACCTTTGACCGCCGACTTTTGACCTCTGACCTTTGCTGACCCCCCACTTTTGCTGACCTGACATTTTGCATTTGACCTCTGACTTTTGCCTTCCGACCTTTGACCGCCGACCTTTGACCTCTGACCTTTGCTGACCCTCCACCTTTGCTGACCTGACATTTATCATTTGACCTCTGACTTTTGCCTTCCGACCTGACCCTTGCTGACCTTTGCCCTCACTTCCTGGCCCTTGCTGACCTAAGCCCTCCTAACTCTTAAGTCTTTTACAATCCTTGAAAATTCCGATGTAATATTTAACAATCCTTTCAAAACCCGAAAAATCGAGGAAAATCTGACCTGACATCTTACATTTGACCTCTGACCTTTGACCGCCGACCTCTGACCTCTCTTGAACCCCCACCTTTGCTGACCTTTGACATTTGACCTCTGACCTTTGCTGTCCTGACATTTTATCTTTTACATTTGACCTTTAAAACCGTGATTTAAAACCGCTGTGCTAAATAATGTTATTCATCATCATTCTACTGCTCCCTTGTTGGATCATATGGTGTCCACAAAAAGCCTCTATACATTTCTCTGTCAGCTGCCAGTTCCTGCGCATTCTCCCGAATAAGGTTCGCGTCCCGTAGTTTTGACTTGAATTGGCGAACTGATTTAATTTTATTAATTCAGATGAAAATCTATTTATTTATATTTATATAAGTAAACGTTCACGGCATTTTTCTTTGAATGGGTTTCATTTAAAAGGGAATTGGAGAGATCATAAACAAAAAAGAATGCTTTGTTTGAATTTTTTTATTCGTACCTTTGCTGACCTGACATTTACATTTGACATTTGGCCTCTGACGTTTGCTGACCTGACATTTAACCTTTGCTGACTTGACGTTTGACCTCTGACCTTTGATCGCCGACCTTTGACCTCTGACCTTTGCTGATCTGACATTTACATTTGACATTTGACCTCTGACTTTTGCTGACCTGACATTTTATCTTTTACATTTGACCTTTGAACTCTGACGTTTTCTGACCTGACATTTAACCTTTGAGATCTGACTTTTGACCGCCGACCTTTGACCTCTGACCTTTGCTGACTCCCCACCTTTGCTGACCCCCCACCTTTGCTGACTTGACATTTTACATTTGACCTCTGACCTTTGCTGACCCTCCCCCACATTTGCTGACCCCCCACTTTTGCTGACCTGACATTTATCATTTGACCTCTGACCTTTGTCTTCCGACCTGACCCTTGCTGACCTTTACCCTTATGACCTGACCCTTGCTGACCTGACCTTAGCCCTCCTTACTCTTAAGTTTTATACAATCCTGGAAAATTGCGATGTTTTATTTAACAATCTCGTAAAAACCCGGAAAATCGAGGAAAATCTGACCTGACATTTTACATTTGACATTTGACCTCTGACCTATGCTGACCTGACATTTTACATTTGACCTCTGACCTTTGACCGCCGACCTTTGACCAACATGTCGGCGGTCAAAGGTCCCAACATGATCGGCCTAGTCGACAAATGGATGGTTAATGGAGAAATAGCAGCACTGTCAGACCACAATGGAATAACATTCGGTTTGTTATTAAAAACTCATTTACTCACTAAAGATAACGCTGATACAACATTTCTGTACAAAACATGCAAAGCAAACTGGGACAAATTCAGCACAACCCTAACAAATATATTAAAGGAAAGGGGACTATCCCAAACAGATATCGACTCCAATAACGAACAGAGTGGCCTAAACAGACAAATCAGCCTTTACACTGACGCAATCTCTGAAACTTGTCGATCGTCAATACCCACTATGAAAACAGCGCCTCTCAAAAAATGTCCATGGTGGACAACGGAATTGACTAAAATGAAAATAGACGTGACTATAGCTAAACGTAAACTTGTGATCTCAGCCGCTAGCCGGAGAGTAAATGTCACATTACCAGCCTATCTGGAGATAAGACAAGAATATAAAAATCTGATTGCAACAGCCAAAACCCAGAGCTGGAAAAATTTCTGTTCAGCACAATCGAAAGAAACCACCTGGTCAACAGTGCGAAGAATTCTCAAATCAACGCAATATCGCCCCCCAAAAACTCTAAAGTTCCAAAATAAACAAACAACCTCAGCGGAGGAGTCGGCCACCGAGCTTCTTAAACATTTCTTTCCCGATGACTCATTGTCACAAGAATCAGCCGAGCAACTTTTGATTAGACAAAACAAAGAAGCAGCGCTTCTAAAAAATAATGATGTACTATTTACCGAACTAGAAATTAGAAAAACACTTTTAGAATTAGATTCCGGAAAAGCACCGGGTCGTGATCACTTCACTGCAGACATTTGCCAGATGGCGTTCAAGCTCCATCCAGAAATTCTTGTCAGCATATATAACGCTTGCCTTAGAGTTGGCTGTTTTCCACTACTGTGGAAAATAGCAAGAATAAAAGTTTTACCCAAACCGGGCAAAGAAGACTACGGCAATGTCACTTCTTTTAGACCCATTGGACTCTTACCAGTCTTGGGTAAAGTCCTAGAAAAACTTTTAATTAATAGAATATCATGGAAATTCATCAAATATAATATACTGAGTCCTCGCCAATTGCTGACCTTAGCTGATCTGACCTTTGCCCTCCTGACCTGACCTTACTTTGCTTACCTGACCTTTCTTGATTTGATCTTCATTGACCCTACCTTTGCTGACCAGATCTGACCTTTCTGACCTTACCTGACATATGCACGCGCAAAGCATACCCCGGACTCCACTTTGTTGTTTTCGTGTCACGTTAGTTTATATATATGTATATTAGTTCGGTTAGGTTTGACCTTTGCTGACCATACCTTACCTTGCCTATCTGACCTTTGTTGACCTGACTTTTATTGACCTGATCTTTGCCCTCAAACTGACCACACCGGTCATTTTCTGACCTTTTACCTTGCCTACCTGACCTTTGTTGACCTTATCTTTATTGACCTGACTTTTGCTGACCTGACCTTACCTTGCCTACCTGATCTTTGTCGACCTGACCCCACCTTAACTTTACTGACCTTTGCTGACCTGACCTATGCCGACCTTTTTTTTTTTGCGAAGGAGGAGAAAATCTTCATAGACACCTGACAGCCCGTGCTGTCCAGGTAGTGCCAGATTTATACTGGCTAAAAACTCCTCCCTCTCGCAGTGGCATACCCAGCGGATCTCTAGTGTGAATATTCTTCACTGGGTATCCGGTCTGCGAGGAATCTCCTCACCTCATTCGTTGCGGGCACAACTATCCGCCCGCCCCTTCCGCCTATCTATTTAAACTGGCACCTTTTCAAACCACCCAATCCACCTCACTTAAGTGACCTAGGTCAGGAATGCTGGGTTTCAGCTGTGCCCGCATCGACGAGGCGAGGGCGGAGGCATCTCCTTTCCCGCTCTGCCTCCTCTTTTGCGAGCATTACTGTTCTCGCAAACTTCTCCCAGCTGTGCCAGAAGGACGCGTTTTGGAGCATGGAGGGGACCATCCCTTCCGGGGAGACTCGGGTCTCACCGAGAGACTCTTCCAGCTCTCTCCTGAGTGATTCCCAGGAGGTGCACTCAAAGATTGTGTGCTCTGCCGAGTCGTCGCCAGAGTCGCAGTGGTGGCATGCGGATGTTTCTTCCTTGCCTATCCTTTTCAGGTAGGCTCCGAAACATTCGTGTCCCGTCAGCAGCTGGGTCAAGTGATAGCAGAGGCATCCGTGGTCTCTCCCCGTCCACTCGTTGAGGTTGCCTATAAGCCTCTGCGTCCACCTTCCCTTCACCGCCGATTCCCACCGCTCCTGCCAGCGAGTCATCGTTTGAGCACGTGCAGTCGCCTTCTCTATGCCCGCGTACGTGGCCAGCCTTTCAACAGCCAGTAGGTCCACGGGGATTATTCCTGCCACGACGAGCGCCGTATCCTCAGACACAGTCCGGTATCCCATGGATACCCTAAGTGCCATCCGACGTTGTACTCCGGCCATCATGAGCCGCGTTCTCTCCACCCTCATGGCATCTGCCCATATTGGGGCGCCATACAGGAGAGTGGAATGAACAACTTCGCTGAAAAGCCTTCTTCTTGAGGATTTAGGCCCTCCAATGTTTGGCATCAATCTAGCTAGCTGTTCGCCGACCAAAGCGGCTCTGCTCGAAGCTTGCCGAACGTGGTCAGTAAACCGCAGCTTGCCGTCGAGATATATTCCGAGGTATCTGAGCGTCCTCTTAAAAGGTACCTCAAAGTCACCAACGAGCAACCTCGGCGGCACCATTCCGCTTTTCCGCGTGAAAAGCAGAGCTTCTGTCTTTTCTCGGGCGAGCTCGAGTCCCATGCGGTCCATCCATCGTCTCACCCTCCGGAGTGCCTCGTTTCCAGCGGACTCCATTTCGCTCGTGGTCTTCGCCGATATGAGCACTGCTATGTCATCAGCAAAGGCCACCAATTTAACACCTTCGGGAAGGCCTATTCGCAGGAGGCCGTCATACATAACGTTCCACAGGGAGGGGCCAATTACCGATCCCTGCGGGACGCCTGCAGTCACACTCCACGTCTGTCCCCCCTCCTCCAGTCCGGGACCACTGTGAGCGTGTGAGGTGAGCGTTCGTCTCCCAAAATAGTCCCGGATCAGTCGGATTAGGTGGCCAGGTGCTCCGACGTTCACCTCCAGCGCTCTGAGGATCGCATCCCAGCGCGCGGAGTTAAACGCGTTTTGCACGTCGAGTGCCACCAGCACAGCATGACGGCTCCTCTTTACGCTTCCTTCGAAGCCTCTACGAACATGTCCTACCACGTCAGCCACAGCGTCAACCGTCGACCGTCCCGGTCGGAAGCCATACTGCAGAGGTGAGAGTCCTGCCTCCAGGCACGGCTGGAGTCTCTGGAGGATCATCCTCTCCAGTACCTTCCCCAATCCATCCAACATGCAGAGTGGTCTGTATGCCGATGGACCAGGTAGTTTGTTGGTCTTGGGGATCAGGACAAGCCTTTGCCTCTTCCAAGCTGCACCAAATGTGCCCTCGTTTAGGCACTTGTTGTACATATCAAGGAGGAGTTCGTGAAAATTTTCGGTGACCACCCGTATTACTTCATTTGGAATTCCATCGGGTCCTGGTGCCTTGCCATTTTTTAGTCTCCTGACGGCCAGTAACAGCTCCGTCCGGGTAAAAGGAGGTGGCTGAGTGGAAGACTTTTCCTGCATGCCTCCCGCTGGGTCTTTCCTCTTCGGGCCGTGGTCTGGAAAAAGTTTCTCAACCACGGCTCGTAAGTTCCTAGGGTCAGCGAGGAAAGGGTCAAAAGCGCGGCCCCGCAGTTTCTGGCGCACAAATTTGTACGGCAGTCCCCACGGATCCGCGTCTATCAAGCCACACAACTCTAGCCAGCAGTGCTCCTTACTTTTCTTGATGGCCTTTTTGAGGGCACTCTTAGCCGCCCTGAAGATCGCCCTCCGGTCCTCGTCCTCAGGACGTCTCTGTGATCTCCTACTGGCGGCAAGGCAAGCTCGCCGGAGGCCAGCTATGGTGTCATTCCACCAATAGACTCGCCTCCCCCGAGGTCCTTCCTTACGCTTAGGCATGGAAGCATTGTAATGTGGGGCTGTAGCCCCTGACGATGGCTTCCGTCACCATCCCCACTGTCTCTTCAGCGGTAGAATCAGGGCACAATTCCAGACCATCTGCGATGCTTTCGCATAAGGCGTCAGTCCGTAATCTTTTGGCGCTCCACCCGGCTGGAGAAGAGCATCCAGCATTTGCGGCATGTAAGCGCAGAGAGGCAACTGTCGCGCAAAGAACTTGCCTGCGTCGATTTGTCGTCACGGATTCCCACTCCGCCCCGTCCCGGGTGAAGTCACCCGCGACGAGAACCAGGATCCCGGCATTTCGGGCATCATCTCGAAGTCCCTCCATTTGGATTTCAAAATCATGGATTGTGGTATTTGGAGAGCAGTAGCAGGAATAGATCCTGCACCCTCCTACCTCGATCCAGATCCATCCAACCCCACCATTGTTTGGCGCACTCCCAGTGACAGGTAGACTCGTCGAGGGGAGGTTAATTGCGGCCCTCGAACTTGGGTCCGAATACCATCCCCTTTTCAGGTTCCGGTACTGTTCAGAAACAATCACCAAGTCCGCCCGGTACTCGCGCGCCGCCTGTTGCATCAAATCCTGGGCAGCTTTACAGCAATTCAGGTTGATTTGCGGGAATCGTAAGGTCACGAAAGAGCCTTCTTGTTTTTCCTTCTTGCAATCGCGAGCGCCTCCTGGTGTGCCCGGCACTGAGAGCTACCGCTCCGATGTTTGGCGTTCTCTTCACCATAGGTAATGCAAAGAGGGCATAGTGGGCTGCTCCGGCAGTCTGCAGCCTTATGTTCCGGCTGGGAACAATTCCGGCACAGATTAGATCTGTCAGGAAGCCGGCATACTGCCGCCAGATGCCCATATCCCAGACACCAAAAGCAACGGGTCAGGCTCATCCGCTCCCGGAGGCGGCACACGGCAAGCCCAATTTTTAGTTTGCCTCTTTTAAGGAGCTCCGTGGTGAGCCTGCTGCTCGGGAGTTTGCACCAGCATACCTGGGTGCCCCCGTATGCCAGTCGCAAGCTCAGGATCTTGACGTGTTCCGCCCTGTCAACCTCCACTTGCTTGATGAGGGCATCCAGCACGTCCACAATTTCAACTCCTTCGTCCAAGTCCCTGATGACGACCGTGGTGGTAGAAACCGCGCGTCGCACGGTCGCGGACTCACCAACAATCTCCTTAATGACTTTCACGAGACCGTCACCGTTCTTCAGAACCTCCAGCAGGAGATCCCCGGTTCTTGTGCGTCTCGTGGTTTTCACCTGCGGTGCATCGGGGGCGGACATCTTTGGGTGCTTACCCAATTTCTTGCAGATGTCCGCATAAGAAGCTGCGTCAGTCGCCTTGACGATGATCGCATCGCTATTTTTAGGTTTCCCGCTGCCCGCAAGTTCTCGTTTTCTTCCTTCTTTCACTCTTCCTCTCCTTTTCCCATGTCTCCCCACTTTTTTCCACTCCCCGTTTGTAGTCGGGGCCAACTTTGCTGCACCGGCCGACGTAGAAGGGAGAGAAAGAGAGTTGGTCTCAGTCTTTGGAGGAGGAATAGGCTTTGGGTCGATAAACTTGTGATTCTCCTTGCCTTTCTTTTTCCTCTCACCCCGGACCACAGCAACTGAGGCCGTCATCATTTGGGGACAAGTGGGGACAAAGTTCGTTGTTACAGTTGTTACAACCCCATCACCCTTCTCTAAGTCCTCATACTCGTCTGACAGCATCTGAAGGGAAGTGCCTAGGAAGGCGATTTCCTCTTTTAAGGGGAGATGGACATTTGATCTCCCTTTAACAAAGATCTGGAGCTTCTCAAGCTCAGCGCGATGTCGCGAGAGCAACTCCTTTAATCTAGAAAAACTTCCTGTAGCAGAAGATGCGGTGGGGGCCAGGTCGGCCACCCCCTCCACACTGCGGTCGCAGGTTGACGATGCCCGGGAGCCCGCTTGCTCACTCCCGACCACCGGTACTGGGCGTCCGACACCCTGCACCGTAACTGCTGATGGTAATATGGACATTTTCATACAGCATGTGCCTGTTCTTAGTAGTCGCCGAAGCGACAAAGAGCCCCCCTACCACGAAAAGGTGACAGGCGCAGGGGGACCTTTGCCGACCTAACCAGACCCGACCTGACCTGACCTGACCTTTTCTGACCTGGTTTGACCTTTGCTGAACTTTGCCCTCCTGACCCGACTAGTCCAGTCTAGACATTTGCTGACCTTTGCTCTCATCAGCTTTTTTTTATTTTGATGCGGGGGAAATCCATTATGGACACTCTCAGATAGCCTGAGTAGTGCCGGACTCACACCAGGAAAAATCTCGGAAAATTCGGAAAACCTCAAACAGAAATAGTTTTTCGAAAACCCAGGAAAATCTCAAACATATATTTTTTCGGAGAACCCAGGAAAAATCTTGAAAAATCCGGAAAACCTCAAACTTCAGGAAATATCTGTTGAAGCTGAAAGTTAAGTAGGTTGTTAAATTCTTGCATCGAATTGCTTTGAAGTTTCATTTGGAGAATATTTTGAGAAGATATAAACATGGCAAACAAATCCGAAAACTGATACAAATCTCTCTCTGTTAAATGAACCCCCTCATTGAGAGATGCTTCTCCCGTTTTTCTTGTACCTGAGAGAGGAACCAGTATTTCTGTGCTAACTGGTAAGGAACAACATTCTAATGTAGTAAATGCTAGCGATCTTAAAATAGCAAAGGAATTCATTAAAATGGCCACAGACCAGTTGAATTCTCCTAGAAACCTTAAAAGGGAAATTAAGGAGAATGTGGTTGACAGCTTGAAGGGTTTAGGAAAAATCATCAACGAATTGTCTTTAGCAATGGTAGATCTAAAAGACAAACTGCACAACAAGGATGACATAAATGCTGACATAAATACACTCCGAACTCCTTTTTTTCACACTATTTTGAATCGCGCGGTGTCACACGGTAAATAACGCCATCTTCCCGCGCGTAAACGTTCTAAAACATTTCATTCCCGCAGGCATCCCTCTGCCCGCACGGTGCACGGTCGCCTTGCTTGCTGTCTCGACAGACCGGTCCTGGTCTCTCGCCGCCGTGTTTTCGCTAGTATTTAACAGCAAGAACTCTAACCACATTTGTTCCTCGCCTTTACCTTTAACAGCGATATCCTCTCGAAGGAATACTCGAACTTCATACTTAGTGGGTTAAATAACTTCTAGATCAATTCCGTGTCATCCATAATAGAATTCTTTTAAATGGGTTTGTTAAATCATAAAGTTCACATATCATGTTATCTCTGGTGTGACACTAGTAAGACAGAGTCGATAAAGTAAACACGATACTTTTGTAGAGAAATCATACTAAATGTAGAATAATATTCAGAAACTTTATACAGAGTAATTTATCTCTTTTATGCTTAACCGAACCGTAATTATCTATTTATGTATCTTGTCTCCTTTGTCACTCGCAATGACTTCTACCTAATCATGTCGGTACCTCGCTCCTGTTCGGTGTCATTCCCGTGTTCTTCTTCTTCTAATTTAAATTACCTTCTTGTTATTTGAGCTACCCTGTAAGTACTGTCCTGACGAGGAGCCGGTGACGCGCGCACCCACGCTATAAAACCTGGGACTAATCCCAAGAGTACGGCTCTAATATCCTGACTGGCCTGCGGCGAACGAGCACCCCGAGGGACCCGGAGCTGGTGCATGGGGCACCTACGACCGACGTCCTGGGCAAAGGGACACGTTTCAGTAGGGAAAAAAATACCAAACACTCATGTAGTGGAACGGAAGGCCTGTTGACTGCTGCTAACAGGCCGGCTTCTCCTGAAGAGTTTTAAGTGGTTTCCTCTCCACATGAGCAAATGCTGAGAAGTTTTTGATTGGTCCACATTAGTATATTCCTCCTGATCCCAACAGTTTAGATTAATTTCAAGAAATTTAATTCCAGAAAAATTCACTTTTACAAACCTTGTATATTATAAGCAAGGTAAATAATAAATCAACTCCCATATAAAAAAAAATACATGAAAAAAAACCTAATCTTACCTAACTTAACGTAACCTAAACTAGCCTCTCTTAAAAGACTGTGTTCAAGGCATTCCTTTGCGCGCGGTGATGTAACATCGTGTAACCACAAGCAAAATATGGAAATATTCTAAAGTTCAGACTTTTAAAAAAAAAACTGAAAACACGTGGTTAACTTACTGTTTTTCCATAATTTATAAAAATAAACTTTTTATTTATTATGGAAAAACACCTTTTTATAAATTATGGAATTTAGGCCCAACGGAATTTTCTAATAAAAATAGCAAAATAAATTAAAAATCATAAATACGGTCATCTTAAATGCGAGCGTCCCCCATCGCTGTCAATAACCAACTGAATCTGTTTCTTACAAACAGCGGCCACAAATCAGCGTCTCTGCTTTTCTTGTTATGAGTTCTACCTTCGTACTCTCTTTCAAACAGATTGATGTATTGGATGTATTGATGTATTTGTGTCACATTCATTCTTCGCGTAGCAAGGATATTTTTTATTTTATTTTAAAATCCTACTATAACATGTATCCCAATACAAATTTTTCTTTCCAAATCCAGTGTGAAAATGTCCATTTCAATACGACAAAAAATACGATTTCATCATTTTAAAAAATAAGAGAGATATATCACAGTCACACAAGACCGTTATTTTGTGATTAAAATGCTATATTCAAAACTATTATAGCTGCTTGCGTTTTAAAGTTTTATTTATTTATTTTGGGAAACCAACAGTTGTTTTATAAAAATATAAAATATAAAAAATAGTTCATACACCCAGTTAATGTTTTTCACAAATATAATGAGAGAACATGTAACACAGTAAAGATAGAAAATAATATAATTTATTTCTTTTTTATTTAATACAACGAGTTAGTTAGATACACAAAAACTAAAAAAACTTATTAAAACATGGGGATAAAAAAGAAAAATAACAAGGAAAATATATACATAATTTAAGGAACATGAACACAGCTGAGAAATACGATTCATTTTACAGTGTTTTAAAAAGTTTTAAGTCAATTTTTTTTTTCTTAAAAATATCTAAATGGGGACAAAGTAAGTTTTAACGGTGCGAAGGTTTTCTCGGTCACTGTTATCAACCACAAACGAATATCCTGTTTAATGAAATATCTCAAGAAGCAATCGGAGGAGGGGGGGGGGGGAAATCAGCTAGTTATAAAACATTTGATGTTTATGCCTATTTTTTATCTAATATTTCTAGTCTTTTCTGAAAAGATCAATCAGAAACACATGAAGATATTTTTATTTTACACTGCATAAAAATAATCTTATTATTAAAATATATATTCGAAAGCAATCATTTTTACTTTTTTTTATTTAATCACACAAGACAAGTCCATCACACAAAATTACTTAATGAAAAACACGAAAAAAATTCATCACATTTAATACTGTTTATATGTTTAGGGTTACAAAGTCTCTTAACATATCATTTTTTAATAAACACCTCATTACATATAATCCAATAATGAAACGCAACACTGATATCACCACGCGAGGGGGCGAAGCGCCCGCGGGAGCAAAATCGCGAGCCCCAGTAGGGTAGCCGCGTCCAGACTAACGCCACGGGGGCCCGCGGGGGAGCCCTGGTGAAGCTCTGCCAGACTCTCTGAAATCAAATAACACCATCATCATTTTTAAAATTAAATCTGCAGTGTTGGTAATATTCTCGTATAATTACATATACGTTTGTGGTTGTTATTAGTGTTAGTTTTTGTCAGTAAATGGAGGGAGCTCCCACCCCAGTCGGAGATGGCAGAATGAAAACGACGTGGCTTCAATATGTATTTATTACATGTTGAACATTATTCCTCCCGCGCTCCATTACAGATTCCGTACAACAACTGAAGTGAGTAACTGAGTCAACTGAGCGTTTAACTGAGTAAATGCTCGTAGCGAGGGCTTCGCGGCTTTTATAATTCTCGTAATGAGGAAATATACTACACATACTACGAATACCGATAAAAATATATGAAATGGATTAAGAATAATTAATTGTATTTTAAAGATCAATATCGATATTGTGGAGAAATGTTTTCATACATAAAAATGTAAAAGAAATTTAATAGAAATGCTTTGCTAGAAAAATGCGTGTTGTGACGTCAAGATTTGTGATAATATTCTAAACAAATTTCAATGGCCAGGAACAAATAAACATGAATCGTGACGTATCGGGGGCGTGGCCAGTGGAAATACCGTTTTGCGGGAATTCAAAATTACAAATTTAAATTGTATTTTTTAGGCTTCTAATAAAAATCAAAAAAAAAAATTTGGAAAGGTTTTTATAGACATTTATTACTTTAAAAATTTTGAAAAAAAACTGACATTTCCTTATTCTCTCTTCTTCTGAACGGAATTCTATTGCCCTGATTGTCGGCAATTTGATATTTGTACTAGGTAATCAGTAATTTGGGTGTTTTTTATTATTTATTATTAACAGTCAGAAAATGCTGTCATTTGTGCTATCTGTATACACCCGCTGCATTGTTCTTAAGAAGATAGTAGATCAGATAACGTAGGCATCGGTTAGCCGGCGAATCCTACATTAGTATGTTTATCTGGCTATTTTGCATCGAGAATGTTCAAAATAAAGGTAGAATGGTGAATGTTACAGAGTGTTACCAGTGACCCGAGTGGTCAACCGGCCAATAACGGGTCTTAAGCTACGTAAATGCCAAAATTCCGTTATTAGACTAAGGAACAGTCGTACTCTGAAACTAGTATTTATTTAAAAATAATTTTACGCAAAATAAATTATTCATCGTCATCAAACCCCCATTTGCGCCCGATAGTGCATCGGGCACTACATTGGTACACAAAATGCGAGGTATTTCGTAAAAATGAGGTGATCAATCTTCATTTCCGCCCTCCGGGTGCAAGTTCATGAACAATAAAATATTACAGTGTGAAACTACCTTTCAAATTTATATTTTGTCTTGACCTCACCAGGAATCGAGCCCGGAACTCCAAGCATGGTGGACGAATGCGCTAACCTCTGCACTTCGACGTGACCTTATCTCCACTCGGTTCTCTTTTTAGGATTTTTACCTGAGAGAAGCCATCGAGTCAGAAAAATTTATACAATGTTCTGTTCCATTTCTCATACAGAAACGTATCATTCGTTTTCCCGGACACGAGGAACACAAAATAATAATTAAGCAATAAAATGAATACTGTTTTGTTTTCTTTACAACTTTCATTTCCGTTGAATTCGGCAAACGTTTTTATTAAAAAGAATTGAATAATACAAATAATTTAATTTTATGAATTCATTTTTATATTTCTGCAAAACAATTTATTTTTTACCATGACTTGTGTTTAGCAATATTACGTAGCGGGATGAAAATTATTCTGAAAATTATTATTTCATCTGTTTTGAATTCTGTGTTAAGGGACAGTTTTAGTTTTCTAACAAAGTAATCCACCTTCTAGTATATCAAGTACTCCCGAGAATCAACGACGGAGCTTTTAATTTGCGTGATTTAGCATTTAAATAGATTTATCATCCGTCTCTGAATATTGATAGAATATTTACTAGAAACTTGTTAAACGAGAAAAAATTCTTCAGAAATTTTATGCTTATTTTATGCTGGTTTTATCTTTAACGGGAGAAATATTATAGTAGAAACACTCTAACTAAAAATACTACCATGTATTATAGTTTTTAAAAAATAATTCTCACATATAAAAATACTAGCATGTATTATAGTTTTTAAAAAATAATTCTCACATATTGGATATTTTCACAGCGGGACCTGTCGCGTCCTGACACAAAACAATAGCAACTATTAAGGACATGCGGAAACTCGGAGCCGTTCTGGCATGGTCCAGAAGTAGCACCCACTGTCGGCTGCTGCCATGTGCACTACCGGCAGCGTGTTGTCGTCTGCCATCCTCCGGGTGTATTCTGTAGCGCGATACAACATACAACAATACCAACCGTTAAGGACATGCACTGTGACGGAAGCCTGCAGCCCTCCCGGTATGGAGCAGGAGTAGCGCCCACTATCGGCTGCCACTAGGCGCGCCACCAGCAGTGTACTGTCAGCCCCCCCGGGAGACTCCTCCGTCTTTACGCTAGACAATATAATATGTACAGCAATCATTCAAAACGGGATTATGCATTTTTATGAATTAAAATTATTTTAACCAAAAGTGCATCTTGCTACTTATTAATAATAATATTCTTGAATTTAATATATTTTTGAGTGTCAAAGTTTCTTAAAAGTCGTTTTTGAGCTATACGAAAGTTGGAGAATAACTTTCCTTACAATGTACAATGTTTATATTATTTACTTACTTTTAAAATAAATACGTGTGTTTACCTTTCGAAGAAAACTACATTTTCCTGTTATAATTATGTACATGTGATAATTGAGTTGGATTATGGATGGAAGTGAAAATGGTACCTGACTCCACCGCGCTGCGTGTCATCATTGAGAACCCTATCGAGGTGATGCCACGTCACGGCGGGTGACGACATGTGACGCACCCTGCAGCCTAAGGCCAGAGTAGAATTCCTCTCGTAATACTTGTCTCTCTCTACTGCTCCCGCTGCGTCCACCAGCTCTACCGAGGGCGCTGCAACCGCACCATTACATTACACACACCGTTTTGCAACTCTATTTTCTATAAAATCTATCTATCTATATGTATAAGGTATGTTACGTTTATATACTAAAATTTAGTACACTTTTGATCAGTTATATCTGTACAGTTTCGTTCCCGGATCGATGAAGAATTATAGTTCTGTGTGCAAAATACCAAAATCCTAAGGTTTTTGCTTTGGCATACCAGGAATCGAGTTCGGAACTTTACCTGAACACGGAATGATACGATGATAGTAGAGAATATTTTAAAATACTCTCCTGGTGAGTTTTTTGCTAACGGAAATCTATCGAACCGATAACTCTACTTGTAAAACAAAGTGCTTTTTACGTGAAAGTGTTTAAGTGAAATACATCTCCAAAACATCAAAGCAGATTTTTGGGATGCCCATACGAGTACATACTAAATTCTTAATAAAATTTGGAATTACGCCCATCGATAAAAGTTTTATTGAAAAATACCCATCACACTCAAATACTCGTAGTCTCTATTTTCTGTAGTCTCTATTTTCTGTACTCTCTACGCGTAACTTACGGCGAGAGGTTACTTTGTGTATCTGCACGATTCCTGGAGTCGTGATCAGAAAAAGCGCTTTTTCTTTATTCCTGAGGACTTCGGATCTCGACAACTTTTATTGAGAATTATGACTACATTCAATAGATTTCAAAATACCACTAAAAAAAACTACTTACATTTATCCCATGTTGTATTTACATAATCTGTTTGTTTAACAACTACACCAAACCATGACGCCGTTTACCCGTAAAGATAAGCAGAGAGGATAGAACGCCATTTATGAACGGCAGGTTGGTCCTGTTTATTGGAATGTGACGAATATCTATGCTGACGCTGTCTAAGGTAATTATCCGGAACATAAAAGCTAATGCTCTGCATAATTTCAGGGTTGTCAATAATACCGTGCAATAATCGAAAGAGTTATAAAGAATTCTCAGTACTCGCGTACTACCAAAAACCCTGGCAGTACGCAAGACGAATCCTCACATCTTCAACGAACTACTACAAAC
Organism: Micrasema longulum; assembly: GCF_059751315.1. Classification (NCBI taxonomy): domain Eukaryota; kingdom Metazoa; phylum Arthropoda; class Insecta; order Trichoptera; family Brachycentridae; genus Micrasema; species Micrasema longulum. The sequence continues at coordinate 25,747 of NW_028278565.1, forward strand.
TGTTTCGATTTGATCATGAAATGTCAGGGTTCTCACAAAGGTGATGTTGATTTGTTATTACAACTTATTACTAGATATGTAAAATATTGATTATTTATAATCATATGTTTATAATATTTAGTTTGTCTTTAATTTCTTGAATGATTTTTTTTTTGCACCACAACAGGCCAGGAGGCAAAATTACAGTAATGAATTACATCACAGAACACCCAGGCTTGAGAAAAATCACATTTAAATTTTTGTGTTCTCATCGGGAATCGAACCCGGAACCTTCCGTACGTGAGTCAAGCGTCTTGACCACTACACCACGGAGGCCGCCAATGTAGATTATTATGTACTAATTGCTTATATATTAATTGTTTGTCTAATTTACAACCCCACCGCACGCCCTGGTACCTAGGTAGTTGTTTATGATTGAATTCCAGAACTTCAAATCATTTTCAAATATTGAATTCAAGTAGGTACCTAGTTACTTGTTTATGGTTGAATTCAAAACTTTCAATCATTAATTCTCATATATATAATATTTTTGCAAATGTCAAACTCTGCTCTTCATACTAACAGGAGTGTACTTTACTAAGGTATGCTATTTTCAAAAATATATTGAATTTCAGTCAATATTTTTTATTATTACCAAAAATCCTGTAAAAATAAATAAATGGATATGAATTATAAGGGATTTCAGAAAATAATCTGATTGGGTTTTATAAAAACAAATGTTGTTCGTAAACGTACAAAAATTTTTTTTTATGCACAAAAAAATAAGATCTTCCCATTTTTTTTTTGGTATATGCATTCTCGGCAAATTTAGCTCTAGGAAACGGTGAAAAAAACATTTACGCTTCTAACTTTTTTCTAGTTAATACATTAAAGATTTTAAGAGCTATAAGTATGTTCATGTTTTTCTATATTTCGCTGAAAACCGTCCATAAATCGGTACAGTAGTTATTCAGATGATCCAAAACACACATACAAACATTGCCTTTTATATAGTAAATAGATATACTATTGTAAAAAAGTTTGGAAGAATGAGTATTTTTTTGAAGTAGCTTATTATAGCATCGTGTCTTTGGGAAAAAATTGTCTATATTTGAGGAACCCCAAGACTACCTTTAGTTATGGCTCTGGTTCTTTTGGAGTGTATTTTAACTAGTTGGGGTTTTTTATTGTGGACATATTTTACCAGTCATTATAAATAACTGTCTCACATTCCAAACTTTTGATTTCCTAAATAGTGGTTCTGAATAAGACTGAATTGGTTTTTTGAAAATGATTAGTGGAATAGCTTTTTGAACTTTAATTAATAGATCTAGTTTAGATAAAGCGGCTCCACCCCAGCCTACTATACCGTATCCAATCATGTGCACAGTGCAAAATATATATTTGCAATTGATGAATTGAATGAAATTGATGAAATTGATAAAGTTGCAAGCTCGAAACATTCCTTAATATTTTGAAGCAGTATATAAGTTTTTTTATCTAACCAGTTAAAATGTCAACATATGTTTCCTATCTGAGGTTTTGGTCAATCGTAATACCCAGATACCGAATTTTTTCAGCATGTCCCACTGATTCACATTTGAATTTAATGTTCTTTTTTATTTTGCACGTATGAATCGGTATGTTATTTTTTTTTTTTTTTTATTATTGCTGATATAAACAGTAATACATGTAACAAAAATATAACAAATAAAATATACATAAAATAAAACCAATGACAGATATCCACAGAAATACATTAAATACACGTACATAACATACTAGTGTGTTTGTGTGAGGGTAAGTGAGTTAGTGAGAGGGTGGGTGAGTGGGTGTTATATTGGAATGAGGGTGGACATGTGTGTAAATATTGCACAAGTGTCAAGTGTCGAAAATATAAAATAAAAATGTTACTTTATATTTTCGACAGAGGATTTACTGGTTGGCCTGATTTGGTATTTGGCTTTAAGCACTAAGCTTTGGCATTAAGCGTAAGTAAATTTAAATCCAGCCACGATTTAATCCTTCTTAAATTATTTTATGCTTTTTCGTATGTGTTTCGTATTTTGCATGTGTATCTAGTTTCTCTTATGTATGCATTTAACTATACCAGTTGTAATCCAAGGTTTGATATGAACATGTGTTTTTTTCTTAAAAAATTGTAGGGGCATGTAATTCTAAGTATTTACGGTTTTTTTTTTTACTATTTACATAAGAGGTAAAACAGAGTATTGAAAAAAAGCACAATTACGTAACAATGAAATAAAAATTAATGAAATACATATTAGTGGTAACAATAGTAAACAAATCGCGCAAAGTCATGGCCTGAAATAAATAACTATGTTTACATCTCTCTCGTTAAATATTTTAGTCTTATTTCATTATTAAGACCAAGGTATAATTCGTCGTAATTAATGGTAGTAGTTTAAGCAAGGCTTGCGTTTAACAAAAAATCAACGATTTTTGAGTCAAATAATATCAATCTAAAACTCCGCCAGAAATTTGCCAAGACATATGTATGGAGCATATTGATGTACGGTTGTGAGACACGGTGCTAAGGCACCTTTAATCTTTCGGTAAGCCGAAAGAGATAAAAAAAGACTAGAGGCCTTCGAGATGTTGTGCTACAGAAAAATATTAGGAATTCGCTGTAGAGACCACATCACTAATGACGAGGTTCTCAACAGAATCGAAGAAGGTAGGCACCTAATCAAAACCATCTCAGAGAGGCGAGCCCGATGGATCGGCCACATTATGCGCCATGAGGGTTTCTTGCGCGACATCATAGAAGGAATGGCTGAGGGGACAAATTATAGAGGGCGCCTCCGACGGGAATATTTGGAGCAAGTGTGCGAAGATTTAAACTGCGCCTCAAATGTCGAGCTGAAGAGGGCTGCAGAAAATAGAGACCAATGAAGGACGAGATGCGGGACTTTGCTGCAAATCAATCCCCAGGATTGAGACTGCGAAGAAGAAGTTTAATAATATTGTTGCTCCCTTTTTTGTTTTTCAACGATTTTAATACCAGCCGCTGTAGTATTTAATTTGTAATTGATGTGCAAAGTTCTGCAGAAGCCGTAGAATTTTTAGTCTTGGCAAAAATATCATCAATATATGTGTTCCTTCAACTATTGTTCTTGTTAATGAATTTATAAGTTTTATGAAACCATAATGCATGAGAAGGTTTAAGTGTTTTAAGGAATCAGATCGGTCACATTTTAAATTAATATTTATTTCACCAGCAAATACGGCTTGCCGAAAATGTTTGTTTTCCTCTAGTAACTTTTCAAGTGATTGTAAAAAAGGGGTTTTGTTTGCGTAGCACGGTGGTTTGTACATAATGAAGATGATTGTTTCAGAATTAATGGATATTTGAACACAATTGGTCTCATTTATTTTTAATTCAGTGATTGAATCTGAAAGAGTTTCTTTGACATGTCACTATTCCGTCATTTTGATTTAAATCATTGTGGTATGAAGGGTATTGTATCTTTGCAAATTTTTTATTTTGGTAAAAACAGCCTATTCAACACTCAGTCCAAATGATAACATCAAAATTTGTGTTTAAGTCATGCAACAAAATTGTAAAGTCGTCAAAATTTTTGTCCATGCTTGTCCATGTTTTGGCAAAGTATTATAGCTGTTTTTTTTTTTATTGAATATATCAAAAAATTCTTTATTATTATCAATGACAATTTCGCAACAGTCAATAATATCACTGTATTACTATTATTATTATTATTATGGATAACTTATATAGTGCCATTTTCGTAATAAAATACCTCAAGGGCGCTTTACATAGTGATTCTTTTAAATTTGTAATTTAATTAAAATAATTTATTTTGTTGTCACATGCTACGGATTTATTCAAATGATTTAGAGAACAAGTGGGCTTAAGTTTTTTCCGAAACATAACTCACTTTCACAGCCTCGCACCTCTGCTGGGAGAGCATTCCATGCCATAGGGCCTGCGGCCGCAAATGCGCGTTCACTAAATTTAGTGCGCTGTTTTCGTAGATGTATAATAACTTTTCCTCTCGCCGTAGCTGTAGCTAATCTAAGCATGAGACGCCTGTCAGCTAGTTCATCTGGAATGCATAGTTCCCTTAGATATTCCGGAGCAGAGTTGTGCAGTGACTTATACATAAGCCAGCGGAGTTTTATTCGACCCTCTGTGGAAAACGTTGCCAGTGTAATCTGTGTGATGCGACAACATAATTTATGTTTGTTTTTTTTTACCATTAACTTGTGAAATAATATAGAAAAAGACAAATAATAAAATCTTTTTTTTTTCAATTTTTTATTAAATCATACAAAAACTTTTTTGTACTTCCAGGAGTTACAACAAACTCGTTTTGGGACAGATAAAATATTAACATAAAGGTATGGTAATAATATAGTTAAATAGTAACAAGTAATAACATATACATAAAACTGAAATAAGATAGCAACATAAGTACATAATACAGAGAAATTAAAACAAATCATAAAAAAATTTAAAAAACATTTACATAATATAGTAAGAAAGAAATATCCGAGGAAAAGGGAGAACTTAAAATTAAATTTCACCCTATTCTATAGGACTCCGGTAACCTGTTGTACTTACTACAAGCAACGTCCAGCAGAGACCTTAGACCATACTTTGTCGTGCGTGATCCAGGTACGTAAATATTTTACTGGTGGACGTCACGATTGAAGGTATAGCCAATATTAGTGAGAGAGTCTTTATTTTACGGTATGACCAAAAATGGGAGAATGTCAGTAAGTTTGTGAATGTCTTTGACATGCGCTTCTATTGGTATACCGTATATGTTTTTTATAGCTCTATTTTGTATTACTTGTATTTCTGATGAACACTTTTTTGTGGCAAATCCCCAAATGCACGACAAATATACCAAATAAAAGTGTATCATTGAATAGTATACTATGTTGATACCAGATTGGTGATATCGCTTTCGCAATTTATGTAATAAACTCTTGTATCTTCTGTTTTCTTTTTAACCAATATGTTCCATCTTTTATCCATATTTAATCAAAATGTTCTGTTAAAGCTACTTTTTTTGTCTTCCACAATATATGTTTTTTTGTTTAGATAGTTATTTGTTAGCAAATGTTTTCCTGCACCACCTCCAAGTATGGCGTTAGTTATTATTTTATTTGATTTCAGGAAAATTTCATGAATTTCATTATTTTTTAAATAATAATAATTATTATTATTTTTATGGATAACTTATATAGCGCCATTTTCGTAATATAATACCTCAAGGGCGCTTTACAAAGTGATAATATAAAGATATAAATTTAATTTTTAATTTAAGAAAAATAATGTACTTTTTCATATTACTTTTCCACTACATGCTAAGAATTTATTCAAATGATTAAGAGAACAAGTGGGTTTTAAGTTTCTTCCGAAATATTACTTCACTCTCACAGTTTCGGATTTCTGCTGGGAAAGCATTCCATGCCGTAGGGCCTGCGACCACAAATGCACGTTCGCCAAATTTAGTGCGCTGTTCGCGTAGAGGTATAATAACTTTTACTTTCGACGTAGATGTAGCTGATCTAAGCGTAAGACGTCTTTCAGCTAGTTCATCTGGAATGCAGAGTTCCCTTAGATATTCCGGAGCAGAGTTGTGCAGTGACTTATACATAAGCCAACAGTTTGTATTCCACCCTCTGTGGGAATAGTAGCCACTGTAATTCCTGAAGTAGATTCCAAAAATAAGTCTCGCTGCGGCATTTAGTACTGCCTGTAGGCGAGTCATTTTATTCATTGGTAGACCTGCGTAGATACCATTACAATAATCGACTCTAGACACTACAAACGCATTTATTAATTGACGGTCGGCATCAACTGGCAAATTTTTGCGTCTGCATTTAATCTGTCTCAGCTGGTAAAAGCATGAAATTATCGTTCTACTAATTTGAGCGTCAAGAGAAAAGTCAGAATTAAGGATGACTCCCAGTAGTTTAACGGTGGGTAAAGCGGTACTCCCTACATCGGGTAGTGCCGTATCCTGGATCAAATTCTGTCGTCTGGCTGAAGCAATCCATAGCTGTTCCGTTTTAGGTGGATTAAGTGTTAGTCTATTTTCAGCCATCCAGTTTCTTATTTTCTCAATGCATCCTTTAATCAAATCAACAAGCACATTGCTCTCGCTCGGTTTACAATAAAAATAAATCTACGTATCATCTGCATAGCAGTGAGACCACAATCCACATTCTTTGATAATATTCTCTATATCTTTGGTGTACAGGAGATAGAAGAGTAGTTCGAGTACTGATCCTTGGGGTACTCCAGTAGACACCTTAAAGTTGGGTGAGCTATTACCCTGGAACACAACTGCATATTTTCTTTCATTAAGATATGAACTGAACCACATATGTGCCTGATCACGGATACCATAAGTTTTTTCCAGACGTTCAAGCAAAATGTTATGGTCTACAGTATCAAATGCAGCACTCATGTCCAAAAGAGCCAACAACGCCAGATTACCAGAGTCTACCGCCGTTTTAATGTCAGACAGCACTCTTATCACTCCTGTCTCCGTAGAATGAAAACTTCGGTATGCCGATTGCCTTACCGAAAATAATGAATTCTGCTCGATATAATTAACGAGCCTATGAGAAACTATTTTTTCTAATATTTTTGATACGATGGGAAGATTTGAAATAGGGCGAAAATTGGAAAGATCTTCCACATCTAATTGTGAACCTTTTAAAAGTGGAGTTACATTCGCTTTCTTTGTGGCTTTTGGAACAATGCTGTGCTCCATAGAAGTATTGAATAAGTCTGTTAAAAATGGAGCTAATGCGTTAATGCATTTTTTCAAAAGCCATGTTGGAATCGGATCTAGTATACATTGTTTGTTGGGTAATGCCGCAAAAATCCTTTTTACCTCATTTATAGATGTTGGTTCAAATTTACTTAATTTTTGGGAGGCGTCAGTTGAAAAAAACGGTTTTTTCCCTGAACTAGATGCCAGTCTAATTTTTTCGACCTTATTTGTAAAAAAGTTGGCAAAATCAGTAGCAGTAGCGCCTGTATTCGGTGTCTCTGTTATACAGTCACTGGTTAGGCCGATTGAAAATGTGTCACAGCGTAAATAAATTCCTATGCCTGTCTCCTTTTCTCTCGCCCACTTGAATCCTGTCCCTTTTGCACCTTTATAGTTCTAATAACTATTGAGTTGATGATTTTGCCACCTGGGGTCAGTGTCCGATTTGACCGCGATCGAAGTGCAGTTCGGTTGAAAGTTTCGCCGCTCGCTCCGCCTTATCGCCGCCTCAGCTAAGTTTGGAGAAAACAAGAAAATCAACTAAAAAGGTCAGTCCATTCACTCCATTTCCTTGCATCCATTTGCGCTGTGACATTTGCAAAATTTTATATACCTACTGCCGAGAACCAGCTCACGCATCGCCATTTTTGGTCCGTTCGGCCGCATGTTCTAAATTTATTTATTACCCGCATTTTTCGGTTAGTAGGTAAAAACGCATTTATTATTTCTTTTTGTAAATCGCATTATATATTAATTTCAAAATGAATAAGGAAAGGGACGATAGATTATTTCAGCGACGAATGGATCGTCTTCAGAAAAAACTCGAAGTATATTTTACACGCGCGCAAAATATATATGATTCCATGAATAATGTAGATCATGATGGCATTAAAAAATTCTTAGCTAACGCTTCGACCATCGACTTGATAAGAACTGCTTTTTTATCTGCTGTAGAAGAGCAAAACGAATTAATAACGTCAAACTCTGATGGGCCAGAACATAACTATAATGTAGTTTTATCATTTGAAGAATTATATGCAGAAATAAAATATACGTTTCAAAAATTAAGTTTATCGCAAAAACAAGCTGAGAAAAATAACGCAATCGAGGACGCTCCTCATAAAAATAATATTTTACTCCCGCGTTTAGAGTTATGTGCGTTTGACGGTGAACCCGGTAATTGGCCGATCTTTTATGAAAATTTTAGAACAATGATTCACGAAAATAATAATCTAACAGATGGGGAAAAAATACAATATTTGTACGGAAAATTAATTGGAAAGGCAAAAGGTATTTGTCAAGGAATCATGCCAAGCTCGCAAAATTATGAAGTTCTTTGGAATTCATTGGTTAATAAGTACAACGACCAACATGTTCTTGCCGCTACTTATTTTGACCAGATTTTAAATATACCCGCGGTCAATAATTCCTCAATATTAAGTTTAGAAAATTTTATTGACACTTTTTCTTCCACAACGGCTGCGCTAAAACAATTAAAATTAGATAGTCTCGAGGAATTTATGTTTATTCATATAGCTTGCAAGAAATTAAGTATGGACACGGTTAAATCTTTCGAATTATCGATTAGAAACGAAATAGCACCTAGTTCGTCAGAATTCATAGAATTTATTCGCGATCAATGTCGCATTATGCAACGGGCGCAGACAAGTGTAGGTACGTCCTTAATAGTTAATGCAAATACCCGTAAGTACGCAAGTACGTCAGGTGAATCGCAATTTAAACGCAGCAATAATAATTCGCAATCAAAACCAAACCCACAGTACAATAACAAAAATATTGTGAAAACATTTGTTAATAATATACCTATTAATAATAAATGTTTAATGTGCGGTGATATGAATCATATTCATTTATATCAGTGTGCAAAATTCACCGCCATAACGGCGCGTGAACGCTATAACTTTGTAAAACTCAAGAAATTATGTATTAATTGTTTAAGTCAGATGCACGTCATTTTGAACTGTAAATCAATGAGCAGGTGCAAGATTTGCTCTCGCGCTCATCATACAAGTCTGCATTTTGACACAAATAACGCTAACTCTTCCGCGGATTCGAACTGTGTGGTATCGCGAAATAGTTTTAACAATACGCAAATTAGTGAAAATGCCGGAACATCGCCGGACAATAACTCAAATGCATCAAGAGCGGTCGCACTGTGTGCCGTAGGCTCTCGAGGCATGAATGAATCAACCGTGTTATTAGGAACCGCATGTTGTGACGTCATTGACGCGTTCGGGAAAAAACACACGATTAGGGCTTTATTCGATAGCGCTTCGCAGAGAGACATAATAACCACAGGTTGTTGTGAGTTACTAAAACTAAAAGTAAGTACTTCACAAAACAAATTCGTTTCCGGTATTGGTGACGTAGTCAATCCTATTGAAGGCATTACTTCGCTGATTATTCAGTCTCGAATAGACGAATCGGTGAAATTTAAAATTTCGCCTATTGTTGTCAAACAAATAACAGAAGAGATACCTTATACTAACGTAAATATCGCAGATTTCGAGTACTTAAAAAATATTCGCCTCGCAGATGAATATTTTGACAAACCTGCAAAAATCGACTTGATTATCGGTGCAGATTTATTTACACGGGTTTTATGCAATAAAACCATTTCGCGCGCTTTAGGTGAACCGGTAGCTTTAAAAACTTTATTCGGCTTTTTGATTATGGGACAGGCTCCCATACACACCGCAATAGATAAGAATCGCGCATATTTTACGGTAACTGAATCATTCGAAAATCGCATGAATCGATTTTTCGAAGTAGAAGATGTTCCTAACGCGTCCACGCAAACAATTGACGAATTGGAATGCGAACAAATTTATAAGAATACAACTACCCGCGACGAAACCGGTCGGTACACAGTTGTATTACCCTTTAAATCCGAATCGAGTCTCCTTGGCGATTCGCTCAAGTTAGCCGAAAGGAGATTCTATTCTTTAGAACGCAAGCTTTTATCTAATCCATCTATAAAAATGGAATACGATAAAATCTTCGAAGAATATTTAAGGGAAGATTATTTAACACCTATAGAGCTAAATTTGAAAACGCGCTCTAGTATTCAATATGTAGCACCACATCACGCAGTGGTACGCGAAGATAAAACAACGACGAAGGTTCGCGCTGTAATGGACGCTAGCATGTGTACCACGTCCGGAAAATCATTAAATGATATTTTGCATACCGGAAAAAATTTACAGAATGATTTATTTCAAATCATTTTACACTTTCGTTTGTTTCCGATAGCTTTGAGCGCGGACATCCGTAAAATGTATTCGCAAATATTAGTCGACAAAAAACATCGATGTTACCAGAGAATATTATATCGCTTCGATGTAAATGCACCGCTTCAATTATACGAAATGACACGCGTCCCGTTTGGTCTAAGGTGCAGTCCATATCTCGCCATGCGCACGATTCGTCAGCTGGCTCGAGATGAGCGGGAACGCGCTCCTCTCGCAGCCCAAGTCGCGGAGAGAGATTTGTATATGGACGACTTAGCTACGAGCTGTCTAAATGAGAGCGAGGCTATCGAACTCTCAAACCAACTGATTAGGTTATTTCTTTTTGGGGGTTTCGAATTGGTGAAATTCTCCAGTAATTCGCCACAAGTGATGAAAAGCATACCCCAGGCTTATCGCATTTCTGAAACGGTGGAATTCAGCTCAGAAGACTATTGTAAAATTCTGGGGTTACAATGGCTACCCGCTAGTGATGTTTTCACCTTCAGCGTCAACAACAAAACTCGTAAATGCACAAAAAGAAATATTTTATCCACGATCGCTCGTTTTTGGGATTTGATGGGTTTTGTTGCGCCGGTGACTCTTATGTCTAAATTAATTATGAAATACCTTTGGGAAAACAAAGTTGACTGGGATGATAGTCCTCCTGAAAATATAATTTCCATATGGGAAAACTTTGAATCTGAACTTCCGCTCCTTCAAAATATTCAATTGTCACGACATGTAGGCGTTACACAGGACTCTATTATCTCCGTTGTAGGATTCGCAGACGCCAGTGAAAAGGCATACGGTGCTGTAGTTTACATTCACGCTTACAACCCCTCAGACAATCAGATCCGAATAAGTTTAGTTTGCGCAAAATCTAGAGTTGCTCCATGTCGTAATATATCGTTAGCGAGGCTGGAGTTATCTGGAATTTTAATTTTGTCAAAATTAATGCGTGTAGTTATCGATACATACGCACCCCGCTGCAAAATTAATCATGTTTATGCGTTTTCCGACAGTACCGTAGCTCTGTCCTGGGTCCACTCGCATCCGTCTCGTTGGCAGACATTTATTGCAAATCGGGTTACTATAATCCAAGATAATATAGCTCCATGTAAGTTTTACCATATATCTGGAAAAGACAATCCCGCAGATTGTTTATCTCGGGGCCTGACTCCTGCTCAATTAATTGACCATCCGCTTTGGTTCAAAGGTCCTAGCTTTGCACGCTTACCGGTAGAAGAATGGTCGGTAAATAAGTTCGATCCAAGTACAGTTGAAAATCCGCCCGAAATGAAAACTAAAGTGATGACGTTTTCCGCTAATCTACCTAAACAAACATTATTATGTTCGCTAGCTTCGCGCATTTCTTCATGGCCTAAATTACTTAGAATCGTAATTTATATATTTCGCTTTATTAAAAAATTACCTGCCGAATTTGAAATATCTCATATGCAATTCGCGGAAACTGCTATTATCAAAGATTTTCAATATTTGCATTTCTCGGACGAAATCAAAAAGGCACCAGGAAGTAGAAAATGGTCGCCCGCTTTCCGCAAATTAAATGCTTTTATCGATACGAATGGATTGATAAGAGTAGGTGGTAGGCTGGGAAAATCAGACTTGCCCTACGATAGCCGGCATCCGATTATTTTACCTAGTCGAGGTCACATTGTCGATCTTCTGATTGATTATTATCATCGTAAATACCTACACACAGGCCCGCAATTACTCATATCGCTTTTACGACAAAATTATTGGATTTTATCAGCGCGTAACATAGTACGCAAACGTGTGCAATTATGTAATATTTGTTTTAAGTCAAATCCAAAATCGCAATTTCCGCTAATGGCAGATTTACCCGCCTGTCGAGTAAATGAGGCCAAAGCCTTTTCCCATTGCGGGGTAGACTACGCCGGTCCTTTAAGTATCGTACCTTGGAGGAAAAGAGGTGTACGCAGTGTAAAATCATACTTATGCTTGTTTGTATGTCTAATCACTAAGGCAGTTCATATTGAACTAGCCTCCGATCTAAGCACGGAATCGTTTATAAACGCATTCAAACGATTTTTATCGCGACGTGGACCAGTAAAGGTTATGTATTCTGACTGTGGAACCAATTTCATAGGAGCAAAGTCTCATCTCGATTCTGTCTACACTCTACTGGAGTCTCGGGACTTTAATAATAAATTCGCGACAGAATTACGAGAAAATCAGATAGATTGGAAATTCAATCCACCGTCCGCCCCTCACTTTGGAGGAATTTGGGAGAGTAACGTCCGATGTGTCAAACTCCATCTCAATAGGGTGGTCGGAAAACAACTACTTACATTTGAAGAAATGTCGACAGTACTTGCGCAAATTGAATCAATTTTAAATTCAAGACCGCTTTCTTGTTTAAGTTCCGATCCTTCGGAACCTTTGGCTTTAACCCCAGCGCACTTTCTTACGCTGACTCCTCTCAAGTCATTACCCGCTGAAAACACTTTCCCTAAGGAAATAAATCTCTTACATCGTAAACGATATGTCGATCATTTAGTTCAATCGTTTTGGAAAAGATGGAAAATAGAGTATCTTAATACTCTTCAAGCGCGTCAAAAATGGAACACAGACACAGATTCCATTCGGAAAGGCACTGTAGTTCTACTTAAATCAGATAATAGTCCACCATTCATTTGGCCGCTTGGGATAATCGAAGACATTTTTCCCGGAAGTGACGGTGTAGTTAGAGTAGTAAATGTCCGAACAAAAACAGGCATATATAGGCGTCCTGTCGTAAAGGTTTGCCCTTTGCCTAATCAATAAAACATTAAAAATACAGTCCACTTACTTATAATTAATTAAAAAATTTAGTTAGTTTTCGCTCTTTATGTTAATTTAGCTTGTTGTCATTACAACATAGTTAGGATTATTTGAATGCGTCCTTTCGTCGCTCAAACGCTCTATCACCTGCCTAATCAGGTGTTAATCTAAAAATGGAAAAGATATTCCATAATATGTTTATATGTAATTTATAGTTTGTTTTTTTTTTTTTCCTTATCGCGTATATAAACATACAGTTTTTTTTGTTGTTGTTTTTTTTGAAAGGACTGCGTTCTGTCAAGCTGGGGGGCATGGTTAGGCCGATTGAAAATGTGTCACAGCGTAAATAAATTCCTATGCCTGTCTCCTTTTCTCTCGCCCACTTGAATCCTGTCCCTTTTGCACCTTTATAGTTCTAATAACTATTGAGTTGATGATTTTGCCACCTGGGGTCAGTGTCCGATTTGACCGCGATCGAAGTGCAGTTCGGTTGAAAGTTTCGCCGCTCGCTCCGCCTTATCGCCGCCTCAGCTAAGTTTGGAGAAAACAAGAAAATCAACTAAAAAGGTCAGTCCATTCACTCCATTTCCTTGCATCCATTTGCGCTGTGACATTTGCAAAATTTTATATACCTACTGCCGAGAACCAGCTCACGCATCGCCATTTTTGGTCCGTTCGGCCGCATGTTCTAAATTTATTTATTACCCGCATTTTTCGGTTAGTAGGTAAAAACGCATTTATTATTTCTTTTTGTAAATCGCATTATATATTAATTTCAAAATGAATAAGGAAAGGGACGATAGATTATTTCAGCGACGAATGGATCGTCTTCAGAAAAAACTCGAAGTATATTTTACACGCGCGCAAAATATATATGATTCCATGAATAATGTAGATCATGATGGCATTAAAAAATTCTTAGCTAACGCTTCGACCATCGACTTGATAAGAACTGCTTTTTTATCTGCTGTAGAAGAGCAAAACGAATTAATAACGTCAAACTCTGATGGGCCAGAACATAACTATAATGTAGTTTTATCATTTGAAGAATTATATGCAGAAATAAAATATACGTTTCAAAAATTAAGTTTATCGCAAAAACAAGCTGAGAAAAATAACGCAATCGAGGACGCTCCTCATAAAAATAATATTTTACTCCCGCGTTTAGAGTTATGTGCGTTTGACGGTGAACCCGGTAATTGGCCGATCTTTTATGAAAATTTTAGAACAATGATTCACGAAAATAATAATCTAACAGATGGGGAAAAAATACAATATTTGTACGGAAAATTAATTGGAAAGGCAAAAGGTATTTGTCAAGGAATCATGCCAAGCTCGCAAAATTATGAAGTTCTTTGGAATTCATTGGTTAATAAGTACAACGACCAACATGTTCTTGCCGCTACTTATTTTGACCAGATTTTAAATATACCCGCGGTCAATAATTCCTCAATATTAAGTTTAGAAAATTTTATTGACACTTTTTCTTCCACAACGGCTGCGCTAAAACAATTAAAATTAGATAGTCTCGAGGAATTTATGTTTATTCATGTGACATTTGCAAAATTTTATATACCTACTGCCGAGAACCAGCTCACGCATCGCCAGTCACCACGATCAGATTGAAGGCTTCGCCAGAGTTGTTTTGGAGACTTTCTCTGTTCAGTGATTTTCTTGCACCAGAAACTTGATTTTTTTCCTTTTATAAATGTCCTGTAAGAGGCTTGCATTTCTAACCATATTGATCGGTCTGAAGTTGACAGTGTATTTCTGTATTTACGTTCAAGACGTCTTAATTCTTTTTTTTGCGTCGACAATTTTCGTCAAACCGTGCATCAGATTTCCTTTTTCGAATAGTTTTCGAAGTAAATGGTGCATGTTTGTCTATCAGGTTAGATAGTACCTCATTATACAACCTAACCAATCGATCAACGCGTTTGAGCGACGGTCAATATTCGGACCGACCAACAATGTCAAAAGTTCAAAGTTAAAATCTTCTAAATTTAATTTTCTCCATGGCCTTGATGTGAGTGTTTTGTAAATTGCTGTTGGTTTTTGTATGTTAATTTTACAGTGCACTAATCTATGTTCTGAAAGTCCGATGTCTGTAACATGAACTGTGATCTTTTGATCACATTTTCGTCGAATTATTACATCAAGTGTACCTCCCGCATCATGTGTAGGGGTATTTACTTCTTGTGAACATTCATAATACCAGTGCGACACTGTTTCTCTTGGATTTATGTTTTGGTTGGACTTTCTTGATGTTTACTATTTGATTAGCAGTTTGTATCTGCTTATACTTGCAGATTTTTTCGACGATTTTCGGCAAATTAGAATTGCTTTCGGAAAATTGTATTCCGATGATGTATATATTTAGTTTTCTATCCGGGTGCTCCAATTCATTTACTCTGTGTCTAAGTTTATTTATTTCCAGATTCTTATTAACGATATTAGAGCGCAACGCTACTATTTTTATTTTTTTAATCTTTTATAATTTTAGCGTTTTCCTCACATTTTTAAAGAAGATCTTCACAATTGTGAAGAAATAAACTCCCTGGTAGTTCTTTATTCTTGTATTTCTTTTTGTAAATCGGATAATGTTTTTAATTCAATTAATATAGATGACAAGTACTATCTTCTCTTTCTATTATTTTCTCTCGTGAGCTTCCGACTAATTTCTCTCTGTTCGCGCGCGCCGTCAATCTTCCCAGTAAGCGACCATTGGCATTTTTTTATCACTCATCACTATACTCTGGTGCTGAAAGGGAACGAGGAAAAACACCTTTACCAGATTGTAAATCTTTTTTCTTGCTGTTGCCACACTTCCAATGTGCTCGGGATATTTTGGTAATTTTTTAGTGGTCGGTCCAGCGCATTTTGGGTGTAGGTATTTGTAGGGTCTAGCACATTTTTAAAACCTTAGTCTCGGGTGCAGATACAGCAGTTCATTTTTATTGTAATAATATGCAGATATACAATTTATACAGTTTATGTTCAGTTGTATTAATCTAGTTTTTATGTACCTTGAACAACCATCTAGCGTTAAACGACAGAAACAAAATTAAATATGTATCTATGGTTTGAGTCTTAGCTTTACTGCTAGCACTTGATTCATCCAATCAAAGCAAAACAATGTACCAATTGTACTAAATTCAACCAATAGATTTCGTTTATGATAGACATTTTGAATTGTTTTGTTGTTTTATGATAGATAATAAAGATCATATTAACTTCACTTAACGATCGATTACACTTGTGAAATAAACTGTTTTTTTACAGAAATTCACTGCTTATTTATGTACGAGTACGTCACTGCGCACATAAAAGTCACTGTGCTTGGGGCAAAATTAGAAGGCATTTTTACTGCAGCAACTGTTTGGAAACGAGAAATATTTTTGTACGTATAACATAGAGCTGCGTTCGCTATTGACGTATGTACTATTGAATTCTTCAATATGCATCACGATTATCTATTTAAGGTGGACGGAAACATCGCAAAATACTCACCGTAAACCAGCAGGCGGTGGCGGCCCAAAAGAGGAGGGTGGGTGCTGAGCTGACACTCGTAGTCCCCCGCGTCCCCCGGCCGCGCCTCGCGCAGGACCAACCGCCACGTGTCCGGCGGCACCAGCTCCGCCGCGAACCTGCAACCGACCGCACATGACGTCACGCGCCCGACACGTCCACCCACCCGCGCCGGCCGGGCCGCCAACCTCACCTCGGGTCCGCCGTGAAGGTCCTCCTGCCCACCGTCAGGATCTCCGGCGAGCCGTCCTCCGGCCTCCACCGCACCCAGGACACCTGCAAGCACACCGGCGGTCAGTACTGCCTCCGTGCCGCAGCCGCCCGCGCCCGCGCGCACCCGCGCGTACCCGCGCGCACACTCACCAGCTTGTCCTGCAGGGCAACCACCTTGCAGTCCAGGTGGGCCTCGGCTCCGGTGTCGGCCGATACGGTGCTACCGGCTGACTCCATTCTAGGACCACCAAACCTTACACAATCATTAAAACAATATTATGAATTTAATAATATTATCACAGATCATCATCAATTTGCAATTGAACATATTATGAACTTATTATATGGTAATAGCTATTGTAACAGAGATGAATGTAATATATATTTTAATTTCCTCGTTATTGTTGTCACTTTACACTTACACAAATTTCTGCCGATGTTTATATCTTCCATTTGTTGATTTCGGCAAAGTAAAATATCTGAAATCTTTTTTGATTTTTCATTTTCATCCAAATCATTTCACCTGTGTACCATACCTACTAGACACTAACTTGTTTAGTACATTCTATTTTGTTTTTTTACTTTTTAATATTTTCAAAAAGTAACTTATTTTTATGAAGTAACTTGATTACTAACATTTACTTTATTCACTAATATATCCATATTTGATGTACCAACCTAAAATATGCAAACCATACATATTATTTCAGTTTTCTTATTTTTTTGTTGTGATAAGTTCTTAATTTAAATCATTTATAGTTTGTAAAAAAATTAGCTATTGGTAGCAAACGATAAACGGCCTAAATTTTTTTTGGAATTCTTTTGTTTTCTCAAAATAAAATTTGAAAAATATAAAAACTGATAAAACCTGAAAACGCTATTTATACCATTCATTTCCGTTATTCTTCTCGAAGGTATTCTCCATCTCTATTGTAATATCCGTTTTCGGCACTCTGTGTAGGGCAGTACTTGACTACAAACATTTGGAAATACTTTAATTTATTTACCTTATATTTTATACTTCTTTTCGCTTTTAAATAAAAAAATGACCATTTTTATATTGTTTTTATGATAATGCAAGATTAAAACAAAATACCTTTATTGGCTGTACGAAAGATGAAAAATGTTTGCATGACCGAAGAGAACGAAATTATAGTATTTACAAGCCTTATAGAAAAAAAATGTTTTTCATGGTATTTGTTATGGGTGAAGGCTGAAAGCAGTTCGCAGTAGCGCGGCGATGTCGTCTCCTAGAGGGTACGAAATATTTTAATGCACTTAAAAAATCTGGTAATATATTATGTAAATAACTCATCTATATAAAAACAGTTAATGCATATTATCGGGTTGACCGACGAGTACTTTATGGACCGGTACAAGTCATTTCACCTATCGTTTCTGTGGGTGTGCTTGTTTAGGGTCGAGTAAGTGTCGAATATGTAGTTGAGCATGGGGGCGTCCGTCTTCCCCTGCCTGGGGGCCCCGTCCGGGGGCGCGGGCTGTCCACCGCCAGCCGGGCTCGGCACCATCACGTCCACCGACCCGAGAGACGATTTTACATTTCCTTCGACCTTCGCTGCAGCCGCACTTTGTTGTTTCACTTGAGACAAAACTTCGATGTTGGCCATAGAGTGCGTGACACTTGCTATTTGCATATTCTTACTTATTTCGTTGTTGAAAGGTTTATTTACACTAGATTTAGAATCATTCGAATCATAACTGTGCGTTTGATTATCGACTATGTTAATGTTGTCAGATTCTACTTCCGAAGGATGTTTTGTCATACTTTGATATGTAGCGTTGATATAATTCCGAAACATGTATTTGAGTTCTCCCGACTTGAACGTCGAAGACTGCTCGAAGCTTGTAGAAGGTCTGTTAGAAGCAAAACTATATTCGTCTGCCACTTCCCACCGCGGAGAAGCGATGGAACTGTCTCTTGCAGGATGAAGGAGAACGCTCGAACGATGAAATGAGGGAGCCGTCGGCTCTCGATGCCGTCTAACGGGGGAGAAGGTGAACGAATCTGCGAACAATTGGCATATTTTCAGTTACTTTTTACAAGGCACGAACCACAAAGAAAGAGAGAAGAAATACCAACCGATATCAGCTCGTATTAGTAGAAGTGGCAGCAGAATTACAGAAAGAACACGCTTCATGCTGCGGGTCCCCTTCTCCGCCTCACCCCGATTTCCTTTGCGGGTTCCATCTCTAGTTGGATTTTAGCATCATCTTCTTCACCGACCACTGCAACAGAACATTCTATAATTATATTCATAATAATAATAGTATGCCTATCTAAAAATATAGTTTTAGTAATAATAGCAAAGCTGAACAAGCGCAAGAATGGGAACGAAGAAAATAAAAAGAGTACATCAATGTAAAATTTTGGAAGCTGGCCCAAAGATCAGTGGGATCACTCTCAGGTGGTTGAATTTAGGTTAGCGATGGCAAGAAACGGCGTTTTTTAAACGCGTGACCTTTTCAATAACTGGTGTTATTTTTTGACATGATTTGTATCACTAATTATTTTATTTTATTTTATTTAATTAACATAAACGGCAAATCTGCCTTTTACAAACATTTATAATATTAACATATTTGGCTTAATATATTATTTTTTTTAAAAACACGAATTTTAAAAACAGGATTTATAAAAAAATTTAAAAATCAAACAAAAAATTATACAAGATTTATATTTAAAAAAATAACCTGAATTATTTCAGCATATTCAGTAGAAAGTTTAAATAATAAAACATTCTACAGTAAAACAACAAGAAAATCATAAGTACTGTTTCACACAGCTAGGCAAAGTTAACAAAAAACTGTATATGAAATGCATGAATATATAAATATAATTACCATCTTTGAAAAAGTTCAAAAAGTTTGTTCTATAGAAACAATACCCTTCACTAAATATATCAGATACGTGGGAATAACAGAATTATGAATTATGACAGTTTAACTCTACCCAGTTTGTGTTAAGAGCCTATCATCCATAATTATTATTGTATTCTGGTGATACACATCTTAATACATTATTTTCATGGACATCTCAATAGACATACCTTTTGTTTTTAATTTTGTATGAAATCATAAGTTTAGTATGAAAATATAATATGTCCATGTACTTGTAATTTTCTCAATCTGAATGGTTTGGGTATGTCGAAAGATATTGCCCCAAAGATAATATGCCCGCCCGTATATGTATATGCATATTTTTTTATTTTTTTTGTTTTTTTTTACGATATACATAAGAGGCAAAATAGAGGAATAAAAAAAATGGATATTTAAATAGCAAAGAAATACATAAATAGTAAACAAAAATCCCACAAAGGCAAGGCCTGTTCGTGGGTATTCAAGAGATGTTTGTGAATTTTTGTTCCTATAATAAATAGACAGGTATAATATTTTTTTGTTATTTTAGAAAGAGAAAAGGAAATATCATGTAAAAGATTATAAGGTAATTTTTTATTTTATATTAATTAAAAAAGGAAATACTTAAAAATAAAAAAAAAAACATAAAAATGTTCATTATTATTAAAGGGCAACTAAATAAATCATAGAAAAACAGAGTTCATATCTTTAGTTGGAATCCTGGATAATGTGTGTTTTTTAAAAGAAGGAAAATTTTGAAAGATTAGGATCAATGAAATATTATCAGTAAAAATTTTTGGGCCTATAAAATATGCATGTCTTTTTGCTAGCCTCGTTTTACAATGTGGTATTTCTAACACACGATTCCTTCTTTGACTTGACCTATTTGAATTACTTGTAAATACATTTTGGTTCTTAAATATATATTTTAAACAGTAAAAACAATATATTTGTCTTATATCTAAAAGTTTAGCTTCTTGGAACAATTGGAAAGAGGGAAAAGTGCGATTTTTTGGAAGCATTGTTTTTAAGATAAATTTTTGAACAGTTTCTAATGATTTAATATGGTTGTTATAAGCTCCTTCCCATCCAACTATTCCATAGGAAAGCAATGACTGTACAAGTGCATAATATACTATTTTAATTGTAATTAGCTGGGGGCTGTAGTCGGTAAGTTGGATCGTACGGTTTGCCGCCGAATGCGTAAAATATACCGCTTCAAGACAAAGCAATTTTAAAATAAATCCTGTTACATTGTATGTTCGTCAATTTCTTACGTACTCTTCATACTTTATTTGACAAAATGAAAAAGACAGAGATAGATATATAGAGATAGATAGAGATTTTGCGTGATTATTTTAATAGGTAAAATCTATAAATAGCACTCCTGACTAGTAGTACAAAAATACAAACAAATATTTACTACCAAGATATTGCCGACCCCATATAACGTGTAGATCTACAAATCTACTATACATATGTAAAAATACGATTTTACTCTAACTTTATACTTTTTTATTTTTTTATTTTAGCGCTCTTAAAATACTTGAACCGTTTTTTTTTTTCAAATGATTAATCTTTAATTCCGAATCCCGAATATACGAGTGAAGGCGTATAAAACAAATAATAAATAAATAAAATTAAAAAAATGTTAAAAATATTTTTTAAAAACCGAATATGGAAACAAGATAAATGTAATAAATTTATTAAATATATATAAAGACAAATGACTTGTTTTATTATATGAACTTTTTTTTTGTTTAAATGAACATTTAAATTCATGCTTTTTTTGCGATTGCAAAAATACAATAAATATGGTATAGGGCTTAGGATGCGGAACGCCCTGTGTTAGACCACGGGATGCGGGTGGCCCGTATAGAGTGTATAGTGTATAGTGTATTGTATGCCAATCCAGGGTACGGAGCAACCTGTATACCGACACAGGTACGGAGCACAGGTACTTATTCCCTCCTTCGCTTCGGACGCGTTAATACTCCCGCAATCGGAAATCCGTAATTATACCATCTCAACCCTTTATGAAATTGAACTCTTAAGAATCGTCGAAAGGAAAGCCTTATTTAATCTCCACTTATTTATTACTTTCCTTTGTATAGGCAGATGTTACAAAAAAGCTTCTAATGAAATTACACTCCCTTTTATTGCTCTTGATTGGAAACATTAATAACTTTTCATAGTTTCGATGTAATCTCATCGAGAGATCGATACTGTAGTAATTAGTAATTAGCCACGCTAATAATAAATAGATAATGTAATCACACAATGCTACCGTTATACCGAATATTGGATCCTATCCAACGGATTTTGGAATTCTTCGTATTCGAGTATTTAGTCACGCAAGTGCGTTCATTGATCCGTATCGGACGGACCGCACGGACCGCACGGACCGCACGGACCGCACTTGTACGACTAACTATAGAAATAATGATAAAATCCGTTCGATACGATCTGTCCGACGCGTGTAATGAGGACATGTGGGCGTCTACTTTTAGTATTTTTGTTGGAAGATGTAATTATAAATGTACAATTTAAAGTTTCGAAATGACTATCGATCAATATAAATATTCTCATGATATTTTGAGTTTGTCCAAATGTTTGTAGACAAAAAACTGAATTTGTGCCACCTGGAATGTTACAAAGTGTGTATAGTGGCCGCTCGAACCAGCCAACGTAAGCATAAGCCCTGTAAATGCCTAGACTTCCATATTTCCTTCTCTCGAATGATCTCCGTGTCTGTTGTAATTTGTTAACAAATATTATCATTTCGTTCACTCTTATTTATTTGCCGCATCGCGTGATGCGTCATAAAGTTCCGTATTATTTCCATAACCTGTAAATGACTCGACTTCTACTCGAGTATTTTCTGGTATTTTTACAAAACAGTATTTTCGTGGTTACTCAATAATAAATGTTATCGCTGAGATCTATTTTGATAAAATTCACGAAGATTTAAAAATAATACTTTAGGTAAAGATTTGGTCATATTCTCGATCATCGTATTTTAAGGTACGTTATCCGGGATGAGTTGATATCAGTACCTGCTTATTTATATAAGGTGGGTGCTATACTAATTGGACATAGGGCGGTAATTGGACATTCTAAATCTAAATTCATTTAATGCGTTAATTTTAAGAAAAAAACACACAAAAATTGTATTTTTTTATGGTGGGGATACATTCTTACGTTTACTTATTTATGAGCATTAGATTTAGGGTCCAATAAGTACTATAGCACTCGGCTACTTGCTCTACTCGCTCTCGGCTCGAAATATCCGCATATTTCACTAGCTACAAACACACTGTTTCGACAGACTAAATTAGATTGTCTTCGCGTAATTAGCTTTACTCCCGAAGGTCCCGCAGATCCCGCGTATCTCTCTCACCTCTGTATTGTTGTAGGCCAGGCACGACTGACTGCAGGTGTGACATATTTTATAACGGGTCAGGTACTCGGCACCGGCGCCGAAATTGCCGATTTTAGTCGCCCGGCAATACCTAAGCGGACGCCCGGCGACAAAACCTAAAAGCTGGGCGACCGTTTCCGTTGCGAACTCCAGAAAATAAAATCCAGCGCATGGCTACAGTTAAATAAAACACCTTCAACGTCTAAAACCTTCAAAACTGTCATTTAATTCTAGGTATTTATTGATTTTGTTATATTAAAAGTCAATTCATCGAGTACCTACATTGTGGAAACATTTATTAAGAAATTTAATTCATATTTCGTGTAAATGTTTTGCACATTATCATTGCTAAAATATATTTTTTGTCAAGTAAATTTGGAAATTTTAAAAACAGTGATATTGTTTAAATAATAACTTGGTGCATTTTTTCCTCTAATTTTTTCAACTAGACAAAACATAAATTCTTACAATATTTTTGTATCAGGTAAATACTCGTATAATCTAAGTTTGTAAGTGAAAATTCTCGATGGAAGTTCATTGTAATTTATTATATAAATAAAAGACGAGTGATACTTTAATCCAAAAATTTGGAATATCCAGTGACCGTGTAATGACTGTAAAAATACACGCTACGTAGATACACGCCAAACGGGTAGAGCCTTAAAAACACGCATAAAAGAGCACATACAGTCATGGTCTAATTATAAAGATAATTTAAATTTTGCCAATTATTTAATAGAGAATAAACATTCCTTTGATTTAAAAAATAAAGTAAAAATAATTCATATTGCACCTAAAGGCCATAAACTTGACAAACTAGAAATTCTCGAAATTAATAAATTAAAAAATAAACCCGACGTAGAATTTATTAAATGAACAGATAACACACGTGCATTCTCCATTACTATACTCATTGTAATATATTTTTAATAATAACTTTTTAACTTTTGTTTTTTGGAAATCATAATTGACAAAAATCACACTCGCGAAAGATTATATCAACTCATTAGTTAACCCGAAAAAATTTTGATAATGATCCTTAAGATAAAATTAACTTTATTTAATTTACTTTCATATAATTTTGAATTCTCTATCCTTACCTCTGTTTTGTATAAATACATTGAACTCCTTAATAAAGATACCAGTCTCGAAGACGTCGTGAAAGCGATGAAACCGGTCACTGGATATTCCAAATTTGTGGATTGAAGTATCACTCGTCTTTTATTTATAAATAACAATATTTTATTTATTATAATAAATCTCGTATAATTGTAAGCAGCGGAATAATTTACATTGTATATATTTTTCTACCACTTCTGGATGTTTCATATTGGCTAATTCAAGTATGAATTTCTTATCTGGTCAAAATTATTTTTACTACGCTATTTGCATATGTAAAGTTTGATTTTTTTATATTTATAATTTGTTATTATTCCTGAACTCGGTCATGCATTTCACATATAAACTCAACATTTCAGTCTCCTTTATAGTTTGAGACTTGGGGATGACATTATTAACATTATAGCGTGTTTAACTCCTTTCTTTCTGAAGGGTCTCATCTCCTGACTGAACCAGTCGGTGAACATAGGGTAATTATCAGAATTTGCATTTTTATATACGTATATCTATATTTCATGGTCAGTTAGAAGACAACCCTTAAACTGTCTGGGATTACATTTATATTTGTTTTTCTCTTTTGTCTATACAAGTACATAATTTATGATTGGACGGTACGATTTCTACTACCCACGAGTGCGGTGGTCTTTCACTACCGAGCTATCGTGTTATAAGGGAGGCCTTTGCATATAATAATTATTTGATGTTATTTATTTTATCAACAGGTACTACCGTTCTTCCGGCAATCCCGAGCCGAATGCGGCTTCCCTATCAGCATTTAGTCCAGCCGAATGAAAATTCCTAATAAGTTAACCGCACTTTGTGCGTATTACACAAATATTTTTCTTCAATGGATTTTAATATATATTTATACGTGAGATTTATTTTGAATAAGTTTTCAACGATGTCGTTTTATTATTTATGAAAATGAATGTTAACATTCCATTTTTTGCACCATTTGTAACCTACTTGTTCGAATATGCCTTATTTAGCAATATGGAATTATTTTAAAGTTCATTTAAAAGTTATTTGTTTAAATTATCAATTATTGAAGTACAGTCGTGTCCATTTTTTAATTTGTGCGTATGATTATAATTATTATACTGTATTTTTTTTAAAAGGAATAACCCGCTAAGCTTCTATTTAAAGGCGCGTCAGCAGGTGGGATAGAGGGGATATGAAAAGAGGTTATTAAAAATACACCATTACAACTTACTTCAATTTTATGGACAAGTCTGAACGAATTTCATAAATAAAATAAAGTATTATATAAAATACAAAATTTAGATTAACATTATTACAAGAGATGAAAAATATTTTTGACAAGAATATAATATAACATATTATGGAAGTCTATGCATCTATAGGAAAAAGAGTCTACATCTTCATTCACGTGGGTGAAATTCATCTGACATCGGAAAATATTCTTCATCTCTGTTGTTATATAAGTAAACTATATAATAACTCCCTTTACTTTAATATTTATATAAAAATATTTGGACACACTAAAACTATTTTTGCCGTATTATTTACATTTTAATCTCTGTGTTAAAAAATAATTATTTTCATTGATAATAGGTATAAAATATAAACGATTTAGGAAAATTAAGTAAACAAAAAATCCTTTAAAAAATCCCTTGATCCCTTAAAAAAAAGAAAAATCTCTTAAAACTTTAAGTTTAATTGTTCATTATATCAGAAGAAAAAAAACCTTTCACAGCAGTTAAATCTAAAACATGTGTTTTACTTATTTCGTGTAGTGGTTAAGACGCTCGATTCCCTAAGTGAACACAAAAATCAAATGTGATTTTTCTAAAGCCTGGGTGTTCTGTGATGTAATTCACCACCGTAATAGGGAAATATTAGGGTTTTATTTTACAATTATGAATTAATAAGGGTAAATGAAATACTTCAAAGCCAAAAAAAAATTTTTTTTTGGACTTATTAGTAGCATAAAAAATATTTTTAAATTCATCATTTTGAATTCCCGCGAAAACGTTTTATTTCATAGGCCACGCCCGTCATACGTCACAAACCGCGTTTAAGTTTGACGTTCTGTCATTTTTGTATGCAGAAACTCTTGTGCATTATTTCATCTGAGTTTATTTACATATATTAGAGATTTTACAATTATTTTTTGTGCATTATATCTAAAATAAAGGGCTTTTAATACTGTATAGTACCCAAGTGCAGGATTACTTTGAAGACAACGCCAGAAAAAATGTTTTCAAATGTGCCCAAAGATGCATCAATACGAAGAAAATAGTGCTTCGCTATGAAGAGAGATATAAAGAAAAATAGAATGTTTACTTCCAAATCCGTTATCTATTGTTGTGAAGATCACTTTGAAGTAAGTATTATTTAAAGTATTCGTTTGTTTTTAAATGTATTTAGTTTGTCATTGATCACGGAAATTCTGACATTTCGTAAAACCTAACATTTATTTTGTCGCTACGCAGTCGATATATTATACTTTTCCACGTTCATAGCGAGTATTTTTATTTATCCAATGAGTCTCGGATCATATCGGTATTGTAATGATATTTATTCAAGTGTGTAAATAATATATTGCTTTTCATTTAAGAATTTCTATTTATTACAGTTGAAAAAGGATTTGAAAAATAACATGAGTGTGCCAAAAGTCCTAGATGATAAAGAAAAAGTGAATCGTGTGCAAATTTCGCAGGAAATTCGAAACTGTGTCCAAGAAAACCCAAATTTCCTTGACAATGTGATAACCAGTGACGACCATAACGGCCCGGAGACCAAACACCAGAGCACCGAGTGGCTCACCAACAACTCCCCGTGTTCAAAGAAAGCCAGAATGAGCAAGTCAAGGGTCAAATCTATGCTAATCTCCTTTTTTGACCGTCGCGGTATAGTTCGCAGGGAGTTCGTACCCCCTAGATAAGCTGTGAATGCCATTTTTTACGTGGACGTGCTTGACAGGTTGCACAAACACGTCTTCCCCATGAGGCCAGACATCGCCGATTCTTGAAAGATTTACCACGATAGCGCGCCATGCCACACCACGCTGTTGGTGAGGGAGTTTCTGACCAAGCACAGGGTTGCCACGTTGCTTCACCCCCCCTACAGTCTAGATCTAGCACTGCTGGACTTTTTCCTCGTATGTTTTTTTTTAAATGCCCCTTGGGCGTAAAAAAAACAGTACGTAATACATATTATGACCATATCTTATTCTGGAAAAAAAAAAATATTCAAATTGAATCTTTTATTAATAATAAATAAAAATTGTGTATTGGTTGACCATTACAGCAAACTTTACTTAGCATTTGTTGCTATAGAGTTCGACCAAATGGACCACGCTCAGATATTTGAAGAGTTAACAACCTTCATCGCAGCCGATTGTGATTGATTGCAAGTAAAAGAGAAATGAAATAAATAGTTCAAAAATCAATTCAATTTCAATGCTGACAAAACCAGCTTTTATTTGTTATATAAAAAAGGTACAATATTACAAACAATCAGAATATATAAAAAATAAGAAACATAGGGTACGTTGACAATATTTTTTTAATTAAATTTATTTGGGAAACAGAACAGTTCTACGTACGTATTTATAGTTTATAACATCATATTATTTATTGCATGGATGACTTTTGACATGTCTATCTTCAAGTATTTGTTGAATTTGGTCATGCCTTGTCTTTTTCGGTCTCCCTCTATTTTTGCATACATCAACATTCACATTGTAAATATTTTTAGCCGTTCTTTCGCTGTTCATTCGCTCTACATGTCCAAACCAACGCACAGCTCCTTTCTTAATTTTGTTGATAATGCCTACCTCAGCATTACATAATGTACGGATATCGACATTTGTGCATCTATCGTACATAGTTTCAGTACACATTCGCCTGAGAGATCGCATTTCAGCCTACTCTATGCTCCCATACATCAGAGTCGGGATCAGGACTCCATTGTGAACTGATAATTTTGCCTCTTGTGGCAAACATTTATTTGCCGAGGTTAATTTAAGTTCACAGTTCACTCTGTTCCCGGCACTCACCCTCCTGTTATTGGTTCCTTACTTCGACGATGAAGCCATGACAAAAGAACAACGGCGTGCTTGCAACCTCCTGAAAATAAATTAGTATTTTTACTGACTTTTATATAACTGGTCATACCATCTTAATATGATGTTGGAGTTGAATTCTATGGATTTTTTCAAATGGGAGTTGCATTATTTTTTACTTTGCCTATAATATACGAGGTTTATATTTCAAAAAGAGGATTTTTCTGATATTATATTACTTTATTTTAGCTAAACTGTTGAAATTTTATGGATTACATGAACACGTTTTATTCCTTTCACTCAAGTCATAAGAAAGGTTCAGGTAAAAATCTATTAACTCCTTTTTAAAAGCTGGTATGCAATTTAAAAACTGTAAAAGGCGTCAAATACTGTTGTTTTCAATATAGAACTATTTGCGCCCATTTTACACATTTCTTTTCTTCATATCATAATATATTAATCTGGGATATTAGATTAAATAAGTTAATGTGATGGAGAAAATACTTGTTTATACCGAAAAGTTTTAGTTGCCAATTAAAAATATATTAGATATTTCTGAATACTTATTATGACAGGTCAAAAATAATTACAATAAAACGGTTTTATTCTTGCTTTCTCAAAACAAAGTACAAGTCAGATGATGAACATTTTGTTACATTGCTACTAACCTTGAGCCACTGGACAATCTTCACATATACAAGACTCCACTATTTCCTCCATTTCATTTCATATCAAAGTAACAGAATATTATTTTTGGCGTACTTTGTGCTCCGGTGTGACACGTGCTTTTACTAAACACATTGCTCCAATTCGTTGAACGTGCACGTATCCAATTGCATTATTGCCATATTTTTCCTGGACGACCTGTGTAAAAAAAATATATAATCGTCAATATCTATCAATCCAGTGATTAAAAAAAAAAAAATAAACATTCATGTCTTGAATATAACATTTATCTGATGCCAAGTACATTATTGCTAAATATAAGTATAGATTTAAAAAGCAAATCATACATTTTAGGAAGGACACGGATTATAAATGTACACATACAATAGCATAAACTTCGTTCTTAACCATCGGGAACAAAAAATTAGGTTATGACTTGTCAAGTAATATTTTTAATCAATATTTTACATAATAATAATTGGTACACATCGATATTATTTTATCATCATTGTTAAATATTTACATGCTTTCGTTTTTTTAAGTTTAGGATGTTTAATATATTTACAATTTATAATGCCAACTGGTTTTCTAACACAAAACGAGGTTAGAATGACACTTGTATTCGGGGAATGTTTAAGATACTATTTAAATGATTCATGTCAAACATCAACACATATAATTGATAAATACATTAAATCTACAAATATTTATAATAATTACTTACCTTGCAGCCTTGATTCCTTGAATTTTTGCACTATTATACTGCATATTTGTAGTAAAAAAAGACGCTAAAATAATCGCATCATCTTTTGGCAAATTATCCAATTGGGCTTTTGAAATTCCGTCTTCCATTATTTTTAATGATTTCTTTATCACTGTAGAATAATTATAATTTACAGTTATAACTTAATACATAATTCACAACGTCAAAATCCTTTATAAAAAGCACGCGACAATGACAGCCCGTACAAACAGTATGCAAAATAGCCAGGCATTGAAGACGAACGCGGTTTGTGACGTCACTACCGTCACGACCGTTTAGCGTTTTTGTAAAGGCGTATTTTTTAACATTTTTATTTTAAAAATTAAGAATGAAAACATATTTCTACAATATCCATATTGATTATAAAAATATAATTATATTTTCTAAATCCATTTGACATATTTTTATCGGTATTCGTAGTATGTGATATTTCCCTATTGGGCCTCCCGGCCTTTTATGGTGCAAAGAAGTTGTTGTTTGTAAATAAATTATCTTCATTTATAATCATTATGCTATCAGTAGTAAATACTAATAATAATTTTAAAAATAAAACCAATATTAATTTCATAACAAAAAAAATTATCATACAATGATACGTTAATAAGTAAATAATAATAAAATTATGTATTTCCGTAAAGTAAAACTTACATTTTTCATTTACCGATTTGTTGTTACTTGACAGCGGTAGCTGGTGTGTTGTTAACACAAAACATGTTTACATTGAGAACAATAATTATAATTTAATCTAACTGTACCTACCTAATATTTTATTTTTGTACACTTTAATATTGTAATTATTTTCTCTTGTTTGAAAGAAGAAAGAAGTGAGGACTGATAGCTCCGCTCCGTATTACTCCGTATGGATCCGCTGGTGAAAGGATTTTTAAGTCCGAGTAAACAAAAAACTTTTTTTTATTTTTTTATCATTTCATTATTATTGTAATATTTTATGTGTAGAATAATGCGGAGTGGCTATTTCAATGTACGCTTTTTTCTTATTTTTTTGACACTGTACGAGTATTTAGTAATGTATAGAAAACTAAAATTGGCCTATAATTTTGGTTTATGTGTAAATATTTATTTTCTTGTTGTAATGGCTGTTGTTTTCTTTTAATAAATAAAATAAATAAATAAACATTTCAGAATATCCAATTCATTCTCAATACATTACACAAACTTTAACATTACACAGATTGATTAAATAGAAAAATGTCATATAAAATGAACATACATATTACAATTTGGAAATTGCCTTCCTAAGAGAAATCCCACTGTCATGAAACATATCAACATCCGAGGCCATACGATCGCTCTTTCTACCTTCTGGCATAACCATTGGCAGGTCGGTTCTGCATCCTAGTAGGTAGAATAATCTGTGTTGCCTTTGTCTAAAATAATTATCATGGACAAACATACCAATTGCATTCAAAATATTTGAAATATGTATGCGACCACCAATTAGTTGAAAAAGGTGAACACCCAAATGAATATCCCTTCTCACCGGTAGTCCAGCATTCCTAGTAAGAAGTCGGTCGGGAAAAACTACGGGTAATATTTATATTCTCTGAGATACAGGTAATGCAATTTTTTTTCTGCACCCTCTCCATCATTAAAGAGTAGGTTTTATTTATAATGATAACTTATGCAGATTAAATGATAACTTAAAGTCAAGTTTCTCACCCTTTCAGATTCATTAAAGCAAAAACAAATGATACTGCAAGTTTGCATACGAATGCACTCATATTGACTTTCTGGCTCAAGTTTTGCTCCTATTCTGTTGGAAATTAACCTTTTTTGGTTTGAAATTGGCGCCCAACCAAATTGCGAGTAATCTACCCCCCACTCCTCCCCTCCCCCGTGCAAATGGCGAAATTTCCTCCACTTTAATAATAATAATACCTAATAGTGTCCACCGACCCGACCCCTCCTTCTCCCCCTCCCGCCGCGCCGCCACCATTACCATTCTCATCCACATTGCGCGTCGTGACATTAAAGTTAGTGTTGACGTAACAAGAGGCTTCTTCCGAGCCACAGCCGCACGGTGGTCGAGATTAAGAAAAACCACAATTAATTATTTGTTGATCTAGTATAAAAAAAAAAACGTCATATTTACGATTTTAATATTGTATAATTAATAGATTTAAGCTGAAATTACTAATCTGCTTTTACTTGGGAATCGATGAAACAATAATAGTCCATTTTTAAAATATAAAAACTTCTAGGAATACATACAAGTCATATTATTTTTCATTTAAATATTATAATTCATATTTATTAACATAAAAACATGAAGAAAAAAAGTGCATATTTGAATAGCAAAATGGGAGAAAACCTAAGTGCTTAAAGCATCGGAGTCATCGGAGTCTAAGTCGTCACTCAAATTTTCACAATCATTGGACGGAATTCTTAGTAGACTTAAAACATCAACAGGTAACATTGAACCTTTTTTTAGGAAGTGGTCAAAAAGTGGAAATTACAAGGTTTGATGAGATTAAAAAATTGATTAATATATCTCGATCGGTGCTTGTTACTGACATTTTTCGGGTATGGTGTTCTGGTAGTACGAGTACCTTATCTCTGTGTCTCGATTCTTATACACCTTTACTTAATTATCCTATCGGGAGTAAAAGTAATTTTATCACCGATGTACCGTGAGGAATTTTGTGGGATACCGATCATATAGACGTTCACAAAGGCTAGCAGTGTCTAAAGCATATTGTTCGAAATCATTTTCGTTGGCGTCACATTCACCTTCGGAATTCACTTTCGAAATTACTGAAAATTGCCATATTAGATCAGCATCGATACCTGTTATTTATAGAGACAGAATTTGACTATCAAAAAATCGACGGGCAGTGTTGCCATCGTTAGTACTACCAAAGCCCTGATTTGGTATTTTTGTGGTATATATTTAGTAGGAACTTCCTTTGATTTCATAGAATTGGCATTTAATGCACCGCGTTCTCTTAATTCTTCAAATAATCATTTACGGGATATATAAACAGGTCTTCCTAAAAATAGCGATAGTGTTAAAAAAACAGATTATATGTATATGCCATAAAATCTGAGACTGGAGTTTATAATACGTATCGCCCTACGTTTATAATAGGCCCCTGGCCTGTTACGGTTAAAAAAAAAACAATAAAAAAAAAACTAATTAAAAAAACATTCTGGATAACAAATGAAATTAAAAGAAAAATCCGACAATACAAGGAGGTAGCTGGAAAGGAAAATAAGTGAAGTAACAAGGAGCGGTAGAGGATGAATGAAAGAAAGAGAGAGTGGAAAATTGCATTTAACAAACGAAAATTGTAGAAATAATGATAACTCATAAAGAACAAAAGAAAACAAAACGTATTTTATCCATTGTTCTGAATCAGATTGTTGATTATTTTCTGTACCTACTATACGACTATGGAGAGTTAAATAAATCTTGGCTTTTTAAATTCTTGTCGAGTGTTTCGCAAATACGAGAGATGGTAGAATGTTTACTATAATAAATTTTAATGTTAAGAATATAGAAAAGTCAGTCGGACAATAATAATCAATTCCGGCGAATCGAACTTATAGTTTAAAAAAAAAAAAAATTCTCTTATATTACAACAAATGGCTTAGGGTGCTGAATGCGAGTACATTTCAAGTTCCTAATTTAATAATACGATGGTGTAGCAGAATTAAGATTATGTATATGTTTAAGTTCTTGTTTAAGGTAATTCCCGAGTGTTCAGTGCTAGAGAGTGGACGTATCGAGTGCTAAGGAATCATACAACAATAACATCCAGTTAAGATCTTTTCAATAATATTATTTTTTCTGTTTAGTGTAAAATTGAAAAGTTAGAATCTAGGAGACAAATTATAGATATGATGTACTTGTATAATATAATTCACAATAATGTTGATTCAGTGTTTTGTGTTCAAAATGTGTCATTGTACGTTCCCCGTAGGCATCTGAGATCACCTAATACATTTTACCTTCCAATTTTTACAAACAATATGGCACATTCTAACCCTCTTGCAAGTATGTTAAGACTCTATAACAAAATGGAAAAAAAAGTTAACATTGACATTTATCATGATAGAGCAAATGGTTATAAAAAAACATTACTATGTGTCTTAAATCGAATGCCTAATCCTTATTTTTGTGTATGTAAATTAATTTTAGTCTATTTTATTATTTATTTATTAATTTACACGCCCTATGGGCTTTTACATATTTTAGAAATTACATTTAAGTGCAGCAGTGAAACATGAATATGTAAATTTAGTTAAAATTAAAGATAACATAAGAAAAGCTAAAAGATACAATAATAAGTAAAAATCATAAAATGTACCAACATAGGTATATGGTACATAGAAAAATATTTTTAAAAAATTACATGTGAAAACATACACGCATACATATACATACATATAAGTTCATACATTATTATAGCGATACATGAGAAAAAAAAATAGTAAATAAAGAAAAATATTAAGAAATTTTACACAAATTAATTTATAACCTTTTGAATACTTAACCTATATTTATATAAAGACAGACAAAATATATCAACTTCACCATACTCGTTACCTAGCCGGTGTAGTCTAGGTATTGGTGAATTGTAATAATAATTGTGACTGCCAGAAGATTAAAAAAATAACGTTAGCTGCCGAGTATTTCGAAGAGGTACTTTCAAGCTGATAACACTAGTTAATTCCGGGACGTCCAATACGCCATTTGCTATTTTATATAAATTTAATAAATCATTTATAATTCTTCTTTTACACAGAGTTGACATATTTAGTGCAGATAATAAATTATCATAATCAATATTTTCAGTGGGTATATTAAGTTTGTAATTGATGAATCTAAGGAATTTACGTTGTACTCTTTCTAACTTTAAAATATGAACATTGTAATAAGGTGACCAAATTGTTGAATTGAATTCTAAATTACTTCTAACCAAGGCAGTAAATAGCACTTTAAGGGTAGTGATGGAATTAAAATCCTTTACAGTTCGCTGCAAATATCCAAGACATTTCATTGCCTTATTAGTGATGGTATCAATGTGAGGAATAAATGACAATTTTTCGTCAAAAACTATCCCAAATCCTTTATTTGTGTAACTCTTCCCAGATTGATATTATTAATGTTGTAATCAAATATTATGGGTTTTCTACTTCTTGTAGATGATATTACACAACACTTGTCGACATTTAAATAAAGTTCATTTTTCTGGCACCAGTTGTACAGCCTTACCAAATTAGACTGAAGAACTCCACAATCGGTATCAGAGGTAACAGTTTTTGAAATTTTAAGATCGTCGGCAAAGAGAAGAATGTCTACTTTTTCAAATATCGACACAATGTCATTAACAAACAAAGAAAACAGTACTGGTCCCAGGTGGGAGCCTTGGGTTACCCCACTAGATGCCTCAAACTGATACGAGTTATAACCGAATACTTTTACTAAGATTTTCCTTGATGACAGGTAGCTTTTAAACCATTCCAAGATATTACCAGTAATTCCCAACGAACTAAGTTTGTGTATTAAAATTGTATGAGAAACCTTGTCGAACGCTTTACTAAAGTCAGTATAAATTGTATCAGTTTGATGACGTCTCTCCATTGATGTGATCAACCGATTCTGATGCAACATGAGGTTTGTAAAAGTTGATCTACCAGTTATGAAACCATGTTGTAACGGAGTGATAACTTTACTAATTTCATTGGTGAACTTAGTTAGCAAAACAGATTCCAGTAACTTTGGAATGGCTGACTGAATACAAATGGGTCGGTAATTGGAGACGTCAGTTTTATTTCCTTTTTTATAAATGGGGGTTAAGTATGAGATCTTCCATTTCTTGGGAAAGTTTCCAGTTTTCAAGGACAGGTTAAACAATTTTGTAAGTGGACCAGTTAAAGAGGGACAACATTTTATAAGAAGAAGTGTAGGGATATTGTCTGGCCCAGCGCTTTTTTTTGGATCTAAGGTACAAATCCCCTTTTTTACATCAGAATCAGTAAATACACAGACGTTAAAATCAATTAAATCTGTATTATCAATACTGTGTAACCTAAAATTAGAAGTAGAACTATAAACACTGCTAAAGTAATCAGCAAATAAATTGGCAACTTCCTGTGGTGTGTCTGCCATTTTGCGTTTGTAATACACTGTGGACGGAATTCCAGATTCCCTACTGTTAAGAATCTTGGAAAATTTAAAAATATGTTGCGGCTTAGATGCAGCCTCGACTTCAAATTTACTTATACAGTCTTGATAACAGGTTTTAGAAAGCTGCTTAGACAAAATTCTCAATTTCGAAAATTCTTCATAATCTTTAATGTCTCGAGACCTTTTAAAATTACTATGAGCAATCTTTTTATGTAGTATAACTTCAATAAGTTTTTTACTAAACCATTTAGGAAAATGACTTGCTATGAATTTAGTTTTAGGCACAAATGACTCAATGGCAGTATCAAGGATATGATAAAATTGTGCAATTATATCGTCTATATTTAAATTTTGATTTAAAAAGTTCCAATCACTGCTAAGGATAAATGAGTTAATGGCAGGAAAATCTGCTTTAAAAAAATTAATTATACGTCAGAGGTTTTGTACTTTGCTAAAATAAGAGTTCCAAAATTAATGCATAAAGGTGGATGGTATCTATCAATTGGTAAAATATTTTCATTTGCAAGTTGCACTGAAATGTTATCTGAATTAAAAAAAACAAGATCCAAGAGACGAGTAAGACAATTATAAACATAATTTGCTTGACGGAGATTTAAAAACATTGACATTTCAATTATCTCACTTGACCCATGGTCTATGCCATCACTAGATTTAGTGTTGGTACCATCTGGATCTCACTGTATATTGGGTAAGTTGTAGTCACCCGTCAAAACAATAGTGGCCTCAGGATACCGCCTTTGTAGACATTCCACTTCCAAATAATGATCTTTGTAGGTTTGCGTATCAGACGAAGGGGGAATATACACACAGTCTATTATTATTTTTTCTCGTTTTGATGAAATCATTACAAAAATTTGTTCAAAATTTTGTTTCTTACATTCGAGCATTCGTGATGAGAACTTAGTCGATACTGCAATCAAAACTCCTCCTCCACGAGATCTGTTAGAAGCAAGTTTATCCCGATCATTTCTATATATCAGGTGGTTGCAAAAAAAACACATTATATCTTATATGTTTTTAATTTCTCTTTTCTTTTCTTTAAAAAAAAATCTTTCTTTATGTTTACCTTTCACTCAACTAAATCTTTATTATTACTTAAATTGATTTTACACTCTTATTTTATATAATTTATGAAAGATGGTGGAGTTCTATAATTGAGAATATATGTAAAGAACGTTAGTTATGCTTACTTAAAAAAATGTTCGTATTTTATGTACTCTTGATGAACTTGAATTAAAAACTCTTTTAACGTTGAAACGTATTTCTACCAAACTGTGCAGTGCTTTCGATACTGTAAGTTTGGTCATACAAAAAGTGCTTGCCGGTCTTCCGAGAAACGTTTTACCTGGGGGGGGCCATCTTTCTCAGGATTGTTCTTCTGAAACCCCCAAGTGTTTTAATTTCAATGGGGCTCATAAGGCCATTAGCCTCAGATGTCCGGAATATAACAGGCAAAAATCAAAAAAATTTACAGTGACATCTCAAAACACGTCATATATTCAAGCCGCCGAGTAGCATCCATCATGTGGCATTTCTTAAAATTCTTAAAATTTTGGTAAAATACGGTATTTTTCGGTATTTTACGGTATTTTTCGGTAAGAAACGAATTTGACGCACTAATTTTCATTTTTAAAATATATTACAAATACGAGTAGTTTTGTTTTAAGACACTTTACATGACTGCAAAAATCAGGTTTAGATCCATCGGGTGGTTGTCGAGATTTATTAGAAGTATGGGACGTTCAAGGTCATTCGGGATGTACTTTTTTCACTTTTTAAAAAAAAAGGGTTATTATGTTTTGAAACTTAACAGAATCAGTGGACATAGGGTCCTTGGTAAATCCTCAAGTTTGTGACCTTCCTTCTTCGACCACCGTTCATGCCGCGATTATGAAAAAATGGTGCTTAAAATCAGTTTTTTGTGAACAATTACGTCCCTGAAGGTTTTATAGAAAAAATTATCTTCCTGGAACTTACTAGATGATCTTTTTTCCAGTGACCATTTTACTATCATAATCTCAATAAAAGATTCTTCATATCGTAGTATTCATAAATCAATGAGGTCAAAATATTTTACTGGTAAAATTAACTGGAAACTCTTTGAAGAATCTTTAGCGGGAGATTCTAGGGTTTTATCGATTGTACTAATACCAACTCTCATGCTATCGCAAAAAATAAACAAGATTTAGTGATCGAGGTGGCAAATATTGCCATTCTTAAATCTAATCCTAGGCCTTCGCATAAATATTCACCCCCTTGGTGGGACAAGGAATGCACGGAAAGCGTTAAAACTAGAGCAAAAGTTGTAAAATAGTACAAAAGAAACATAAATCTTGTCAATTTTTTGGAGGTTAGTAAAGTACAGGCCCAGACTAAGATTTTGTTGGGAAGCTAGCACCATCTTACGTTCTGAGTATAACTGAACTCCCAAAAGACCCTCCAGTAATTCAGTGTTTTAACTATCTCTCTGCGCCGTTTTTACTAGATGAATTAACAACTGCAATTCATTCTACTGGAGAATCATCTTTAGGTCATGTTTCAACTCCATATTCATTTTTGAAGCACTTTTCGGAGCCATTTCTTCTTCTAATCCTTTTCATGTACAATTTAATTTTAAAATCTTGTACTAAACCTGATTCCTGGAAAATACAATTTCTAGTTTCAATACCCAAACCTGGTAAGGATTTATCCCTTGGATCTTCATACAGACTCATTGTTCTATCGAGTTGTTTCCTTAAAATTCTCGAACGAATAATCAAGATAGGGCTTGAATGATTTGTAGAGAGGAATAATCATCTGCCACACTGGCAATTTGGCTTCCGTAAAAATAAATCTTGCATCAACAATCTTAGTGTATTGGTCACTGATATTCATATTTCACAATTCAGTAAATCTGATATGATTGCCTGTTTTCTGGACGCAAGTAGTGCATACGATAATGTCATTCTTCCATTTTTGATGGAGAGAATAAATAATTTCGGAATTCCAGTTGAAGTTGGTTGTCTGATATTTAATTCCATGTGCAATAGAGTTATAAAAATAGACGCTCTATAGTAAAGTTTTATAGTAAGGCCTATATTCAAGGGCTAACCGCAAGGATCAGTACTAAGTCCGTTAATGTTCAATATCTACACGCAGAATCTTCAATCGCATATTCCAGTTCAGCTCTCCATTTTACAATTTGCGGACAATTTCGTAATTTACACATCTGATAAATCTATAAATCGAGCTTCTGACGTATTAAAAGGCGCATTGATATTTATTGGCATATGGTTTAAGGGAAGAAACTTGGAACTGGCTCCATTTCCATCTCCACAATGAGGAAGCTTTACTGCGCTCTTATCCGAAGCCATATAGACTATGCATGCTTTGTTACGAACCCTGTTCCTAAATACCTGCAATTGAAATTAGATAGAACACAATCCAAAAGTATTCGACTATTTTTGGGGGCTATGAAATCCTCTCCTGTAGTCTCTCTGCAGGCAGAGTGTGTTGATATGCCCTATTATTTGATAAAAAAAAACTGTTGTCGCACAAATGCACCCTTAATAAGACAAATAAAGTTAATCACCTAATTTTCCTTAGCTTCAGCTTCTTTATACCTTTTTTCAATCTTCAAACAAAAGTACAAATACTCTCCCGACTCTCTGTAAATCCTGGCATATCATTATTAATTCCCTTTCATGCCCTGTTAACTTAACTTTACCCATATTCAATATTCCATTTGGAGCGGTTTTTCACAAACCCGATGTTTTGCTATCCATTGGAATAGATAAG
Source organism: Micrasema longulum (assembly GCF_059751315.1). Classification (NCBI taxonomy): domain Eukaryota; kingdom Metazoa; phylum Arthropoda; class Insecta; order Trichoptera; family Brachycentridae; genus Micrasema; species Micrasema longulum. The sequence continues at coordinate 65,130 of NW_028278565.1, forward strand.
TCTCTTTCTTCTCTAAATAGCTCTAATATTCACCGTTTGTTTTCCCAAATATTTGAAGAACGTTGGCCCAATAACATTGCAGTATTTACCGATGGCTCTAAAAGTGCTGAAGCATGTGGTGCGGCTTTCTGCATCTCTTCTCTTAAGATAGACGGACAGTTTCAATTACCAACGAAGGCATCAGTATTCACAGCAGAATGTGTGGCACTAAGAGAGGCCCTGAGAATGTTTATCCAACAGCATTTATCACCGATGATAATTTTTACTGATTCTCTCAGTGTTACAAATAGCTAAACATCAAATCATAACCACTCTGTCGTTATAAAAAAACCATATTCTTTGTGATATCAAAAAGATGTTATGCATGGCTTTCATTTAAAAAAATTAATGTTTCAATTGCTTGGATCCTATCCCATATAGGAATCAATGGAAATGAGTTGGTAGACACAATGGCCAATGAGGCCCCCAACTGTGGTGTTATCCCTTGTTTATTATCTCTGCCCATATCCAATTACGTTAATGTTCTTAAGGTTAGTGTGGGTGAAGAATAGGATGAATTTTTCTCTGAGTCGCTAACCGGCTCATACCACAAATCTAACCAGCCAGTAGTCCCTAAAATACCCTGGTTCCGTAACCTCAAAGTGTCTTAATTAAGTGTGTCCCTTATATGTAGATTAAAAATTGGCCATACGGTGTTGCCATCACACCTTAAAAGAATTCAAGTAGTGACCTCTGCTTAATGTGTATGTGAAGAGGAAGATAAAACCGCAAATCACGTTCTATTTAAATGCAGATTGTTACCTAATGACGAATTTTTGTTAGACATTTTTTTACTGGGTCTATCTTTTCCACTAAATATTCAACATCTTTTTTCCTCGAACTGTCCTATGGTCAATAGTGTGATCGTTTAACATTTAAGGAAATACAAAAAATATCTAAGACGCGAAGTATATATTCTTACAAACGAAATAATTTGCGTAATTAAAATTATGTGAATTAAAATTAAATAAATTACTTATTATTATTCTATTGTTCAGCCCTGTTTTATAAGTTGTTTACGCGTGATCCGCTCGTTAAATGTTGCTAAATCTTTCGTTAATTTGCAACAATTTTGCAACCTTGCTACAAAAACATCGGTAAATTAAGGCATGCATCACTCAAATTTGAGTGCTTTGCCGAGAAAGGAAAAAAAAGTCGAACGGTACACACAATTTTAATTATTTCATAATAATATTAAAGATAAACATAAGACCGATTATACATACTGTTCAACTGTCAATAAAATCACAGTCAAAAAGAAAAAAATAGATTGATTTATTAAAAATAATACAATTTTAGTAGAAGACTTATGTTAGGTTTCCTAAGTCGGATCTCAGAACGGTTGAGGTTTCAGATAACCAATTATCATTCCGAATCAATCTAAAACCACTTAATGACGAGTCGCCGATTCATTAGAATCCCCCCTTCTAGCGGTAATGGCTTAATCCAACCCTCACGGTGCAATCGGTTCATTCCCTCCGCAGGCGCAGGGTTGAATCCTCAGATCACTCTGGGTCAAATGTTTCTACAATCATTAACAAATTACAGCAGGGATGGAGAACACCTTAAAGTAATTACTTAATCTTAATGACTTTCGAGGGGGTGAAATCCAGTCTCTTGTCTACAAACATTTGGACAAACTCAAATATTATTTCTATAATCGCTTCGAATGGAAATGCCTTCCCTTCTTCGCGCAGCTCTAGGGCTGGATAACTAAGATGATGAAATCTCGAGAAAATGATTTCCTGGATCTTGTCAGACTACTATTATTGTATTAAATTTATATTTAAACCACTATTTTTGTGGTTATCCAGTATAACAAAATAAACATAGAACAACTTTGTCTTTGATCACTTAATTTACCTTTTTTTCTATCGACCGGTTTTAAAGCTACACAAGCTTCTTTATCGAGGTGTAATTAATCCAAATATATTTTCCTTTTTATTTCAACAGTATTTACTAATTATTAAATCTAAACATATGCAGCGAATAAGTCAAGTCTTCATGTTGTTTTTGTAAAGATGGGAGGTGTTGAGTGAGATGGATATGATCTTTGACCGTTGACCTAGAAATCGCATCTATTCTCGATCCAGCATAAGATAGACCGGCAAACGCGCATGTCTCCGCCTCCTCCGCCACTACTTGCTTACTTAATCGGGTTGTAGTCTCGTGGCTAATGTCTCGGACTCACGGCTCAAAGATCCGTGGTTCAAATCTCACCTTACCCCAACTTGATTCCCATTTTCCATTAGTGAGTTATTTACAACTCGTTGAAAATGCCCCTTAAAATTAAATATTTCAAGATGATCAGTCATACACTTCAGGTACCAGTCCAGGGACTATGAAATATTCTGGAGTGAAAATACCATTTTAAATAAATATTTCATATCAACCATGTCGCGAATCGAACCCGAGACCTCTTGCATGGTAGGCAAACACGCTGACCATTACACTACGTGGCCGACTACTTAAATGTACTTATCAGTAACATAAAAAAAATATTTCTTAATTTATGATTTTAAATTCCCGCAAAAATGATATATTGCATTGGCCATACCCCTAATACGTCACTATTCGGTTAAATTTTGACATTTATGACAGTTTAAATTTAAATAGAACGTCGTCACAAATCTTGACGATACTATATTTGTCAAAACCAAACATGTCGCATTTTTGAAGAGACAATTTTTTCAACAATTAATTAAAAAAATATGAATGGAAACATTTTCCCCGAATATCCATATTAATTTTGAAAATACAATTGATTTTTCTAGCTCAATTTCACATATTTTTATCGGTATACTACGAAGTATGCCAACTTTTCCTATTGCGGGTTAACCCCGAGGAAGACTACTCCCAGGCAGACGACCAAAAAAATGCATCGACAGCTAGGAATAGACCTCGCGAGAGGCTTATCCATCTTACAAGGGCTATCCAGGCCACGAGGCATAGAAGAAGAAGATATTATACCTAATATACTCTTTTATTTTACTAACTCATAATATGAACATATTTGGTTGCATTTTTTTACAAACATTTCTTTTTACCCAAGATTAAGAAACAAACATTTTACCTGATAATTATATTTTACATTCAGTTTAAGTGTAAAATAATTTAAAAATAAACGTTGTCAACAAATTAAATAAAAATATATTTTAAAATATTGATAAAACAAGTCAAGCTTAAAGTTACTGTTTCGTGTAATAATTATACTAAAGGTTTAATTATCATTCACCATCTTTGAAAAAGTTCAAAAGGTTAGGTTAGGTTCATAAATAAACACTACTAGGTTACTAGTAGTGAGTAGGTGCAGAACCCACCAAATCAACCACCAGTGACCACCTTCCTTGAATATACCAGTCGGAATTGGGTATTTTCACGTTTACTTATTATTTTCATTTTTAAACAAGAAAAAAATTACATTGAAAACCGTAATAATATTTTTTTTGTACGACGTTGGATAAATTTTCTACAAAGGTTTAAAATATGCACATTTCGAATTACCCGAAAACAAGACGTTGTGCTCCGTGTGGGACAAAAGGCACGTATGACGTTTTGGCGTCTAACTTAGACGCAATATTCATTAGACACAGTCGGCGGCCGAACGTACTTGACGTCAAAATGACGTGACGCCAACTGAGAGCCGTTTTATATATGCTCATTTTCAAAACAGAACATTATAAATGAATACTCGTTTTGAATACACCGATTGTTACTATCATTAGAAACGTTAAAATCCGCTCTAAATATTGATTATATTTTTAACGTTATTACCGACTTGTAGAAATACCTTATTAGAGCTACAAAAGCCGAGGGATGAGGAGCAGGAGCCTTTTCTTTCTTTATTTTAACCGTCTGCCACTGAGGTGACATTTTTGTTTTTATTCTGCTGTGGAGTAGTCTGACAGACGTGCATTATACATTCTTTTATTTTAAAAGTTAAAAGTATTTATTATAAAGTTCAGTTTTTAATTCATATTTTATGTGTGCTTAAATAGTTACTGATAGACTGATAGATAGGTCAAGGAAAACTCATTAATTAAAAAATATATAATATTTATTAATATTTCCGAAATGAAGAAAATTTGAATACAACAATTTAATTATTTTTTTATAAACATTATGTGACAACAAAAAACATCTTATAATACATTTTTCATACTTATTTAAATACACAATTTTTTTTTAATTCTTAAGAGTAGTTTTTTCCTAAATTGGTCTCTAAACATCAGTCTTGTGATTTTCGCCAACTTGTGCTGCGGACTGTAGACAAATAGGTTTTGCGCAAAAACAACAAGCAAACCTGGATTGACGCTTCAGCTTTCTTGGACAGACGCAACATAATTTTCTTACAACTGATATGCCAGGGTCACTTGGTGGTGGAGAAAGTGGTTAATCGTGTCTTAACACACGACGCCGAGTCATGCGAAATTCTCCCGAGAGTTTCTTTATAAAGTCGCTGTTTTAATGTAGGGGGCACTAGTTCTCTAGCTATGCGTCCTTTTTTTAATTTGGTTCCTTGTATTTGTAGAATTTTGCTGGTTAAGGGTTGAAGCTCCTACCCCATTTGGAGATTGACAGAAAACACGATGTCGGCGTTCCAAGGTATATTTAATACATGGCGAATACGGAACTTTTTGCGGAACACGAGAGTAATGGCTATATTGAGTTGAAGTGACTGCGCTTGGACTGAACTGAGTGACTGCGTTGAGCTGACTCGGTTAGGCTGACTTTTTCGTCTGACTAACGTTACCACGCCCTGTAGTCTCTAAATAGACTACGTTTTTTTGGTTTTCATAGTAGTGAAGAAAATAGTTTACTGGGTGACGTTGCTTTTATGTAGATAAAATTAGTAAAAATTTCACATTGTAAATTGGTACATCGCTTATGTTCTTAATTTATGGTAAAATTCTCGCAAATGTGTTGGTTGCTTATGTTCTAGATTTATATTTTACAAAAAAAGTTTTAAAGTTAAATGGGATGTCAACTTTACACCTGCCAATCCCGAACACCGATATCGGAAATATATAGAGAAAAGTTCTGAGCGAGTTCTTAATCATATCGTCGTAATTTATCTGAAAGGAGCCTAAGCACAAGACGGTTCTAATGATTCTTCGACTCGAGATAAATTTGGCGAAATATTTTCATTTATTTGTTCAAAAGTTTTTTCGGTCTAATGCCTTTATTTTATATTATAATGGCGGCAGTCAATTACAAATCAAATTTCTCAATCGGCGCAAAAGGTTAAAATAATAACCCAAGTTATCGAATGAATACCATCGGATTACAACCCGCTGTTTGTGGTTTTATTATTCCACATATTTTTTTCACATTTTCAAACAAATAAAAATATTCGCACTAATGTATCCAGGTTTAACTTATATTGGTTTAGCAAGTTGCCCAATTATTAACTGAAAAATATTTTTTTGTTGATTGAATTTTGGAGATTTTTAATGTGTTGGTATAACCACCTTTTTCTAAAAATATTGTTTTTTACATAGTTGTTTTTATAGCTCGATCAGAAAAAACAAAAATATATAACCCTAATAAGGCAATGCATCGATAAAATAAATAAGGTATATCTATTCATCCACCTGAACGTAGACAAAGTTATCATACAACAAAAAATAACTCTAGTGTCATGTATAAAGTTTTTTTTTCAAACCGAATTGTCACTTCTATATCCATAGCATATTGTCTCTATCCATAGAAACACAACGTACATAGTAGATAGTGGATAGTAGATAGTAGATAGTATATAGTATATAATATGTATCTATAAGGTTATACCGTATTCCATGCGGGAGATTGGAGCCCGAAATGGTTCGGTACGTGATCTCAATATTCCCTCACTTACCTCTGCGTATGAGCTATGTGATATCCATTATCCATTATCCATTCCTTCAGTTTAGATATGTTATCGCGGACACTCTCTCCGCTCGGAATGTTCTAATCGAGTTGTCGGGCGAATCTCTACGGACTATGTGGCCGGGGTACTCAGTACTCACTGCTCACGTAAGTCCCGTGTTAGGCAGGCGAATATTCCCAGAGCCAGAGCCAGTGACTGATGTGTTTTGTTAAGTCTCTATTTTAGAGGCTCGTCAGCGGGTGGGAAAGACAGGATATTGAAGAAATATATTAATAATACACCATACGTAAATCACATAATACAAATAAGTTAAAGATATCAGGAGTTAAACTAAGTCCGGGACTAAAATATGGTTTTAACATTTAAAAATTTCATTTCCAGAATAACAAAGAAACAAACAAGTTTAATGTTTTTTTATGAAATAATATAGTATCACAAGAAAATAAAAACCAAACGAATCAAACGATTTCTTACACTAACAAAATACATACATATGTCGTGTGTCACAACTAAACTGCCAACTGCTGTCTGCTGACATAATGAGTACCTTGATTTTGTAGCTAATTTTCTATTTTCTGATTCTTAACTTTGAAAGTTGGAGGAATTCGAAAGTCTTACGCAAATATTGATGATAAATTAGCGAACCTAAATGTTTAGTTTTCGGTTTAAATAAAATACTTCGAAACACGTCATGAAAAATGCCTTTCATTATCCAAAGTAAAGTGAAATTTTACTATATGTTTTCTTCTTTTAGGAAACTACAAATCTTCTTTTTGCAATCTCTCGGTAGATTTTATTTTAATATATTTTTTGGAAAACCAGCAGATCTACATACTAAAGCAATATTTTAGGGGCTCGGGACCAATAATTGATTTTCACAAGTTGTACAATTTAAGTAATGGAATATTATACGAAATATGTACATAATATTATATTTGTAAACTAACTTAAAATAAAATTTAAAGTAATTTATCATTTATATAAATTGTAATACCGATATAGAAAATAATTGTTTCGAGGATTTTTATTTTTGTTTTGTATCAACTGATACTAAACATTGAAAATGTTTAATTAAACATTTTCCTGGTAATATATCCCATACTATACATACGAGTATGATCTCCTTTTTTCTCACGAACAAGTGCACGAATAAAACCGCAGTCAGTTAAAACTGGTTTATCGCATTTTTTATTCTTTACTGCGCTGTCGCAATTCATAATAAACTCTGACGAAAATATAAATTAACATATTTTGGTATTCTGAAGCCTTTTCAACCAGCGTATTTTTTTTTCTATTCTGTCAAGATAAGGGTTAAAATAAATTTATGTAGCAATATGAGTTTGTCCAAATGTTTGAAGACGAGCTGGATTACACTCCCTGGGGTGTTATTGAGATCTAAATTTATCTCAACAGAAAGGAAAAACATTTTTCGACAGGTCATAAGCCCTGTTAATGCCTCAAAATAATAAAAAAATCACCACTATTTTTTCAAATAATTAATTTAAATTGCTTAAAAAAATAATCTTTATTTGGTATTTTTTGTTTTTATCCTACCCATTTATGCACTTGTTCCTACTTAGGCAGTGCTATATTTTCATCTTTGTGTTTGACGTCGACCGTATCCATAAAGCTCCGCATTGGAACTCAAATTGCAGCATATCTAGATCAATTTTGTTACATGGATAGAGAGATAATCAAAAACCCTCGTCCAGGGTTCTGGTTCTTTTTCACACTCAGAACTGTATTCTTTATCCATCCGGACTGAGAATATATTACTTTCACGTGTTTTTGTAAAAAAAATAATTATTTAAGCTTCACTACTATTTTTTAAAAACATTATTATTTTTCATTGATTCTGTTTCTTTATTCACATTAATACCGCGACTTTCTTTAAAAATAGATGCACTCGAGTAGTCGACTAGATGCTTCTAAAAGGACGAAAGAGAGATATTTTATCAAAAAATCAAAATCAAATAAAACCCTCTGCAGGTATTCCTGCGATGTAATGTTTCCTCGGAGTGCAGCTCGTATTGTTGGGGCGCGGCGTTCCGGCGTTCCGGCGTTCCGGCGTTCCGGCGTCCCATATTTCCCGAGGGAGAACAAATACTCCTCTGAGCATTCCAAATATTTCTTCAATATTTAGTTTTAGCATCAACTGCTTCACTCGCCTCTAGCGATCCTTCGGGAGCTTGTCTTTCGATGGACAAACCTATTTTTTGCATGTTTTGGGCATTTAAATGTTTTCGTTACGTTCGAACGTAGGTTTCAGAACTTGTTCGATATATTTTAATTTTATATTATCTCAAAAAACAATGAATTGATCATTTCCAAACCAACTGTTCAATTCAGTTATTGTTTTTTTTTAAATACTTATCTTAGTATTTATTATTAACTAACTATACTAAGTATAAGGATGTATTTTTTTTCAACTTTCGAATTCAGAAACATAATAAATCTCAAAAGTTGCGATATAGAAAAAAAAAGGTCGCCATTTAATTATTTTTTTTAATATGTCTTAAGCTCGCTAAAATTCCGCAAAGTTTTGGAAAAAGTAAAAAATGTAAAACAACAACAGCAAACCATCACGCCGTTTCTCCGTAAGGGCAAGCAGAGAGGATAGATCGCAACATCCCTCCATCTTTGCATACTGATCTTGCTTCCTTTACATTCATACATCTTATCATGCACGCACGCCGATTATTCTGACATTTGGCATGTCCATCTTCAAGTATTTGTTGGATTTGGTCATGCCATGTCTTTCTCGGTCATCCTCTATTTTTTTTCGCATTCTAAATATTCTTAGACGTTATTTCGCTGTCCATTTGCTTTACATGTCCAAACCAGCGCAGAGCTTCTTTCTTGATTTTGTCGATAATGCTTATCTCAGCCCTACATATACAATTTTTTAATAAATTTAAAAAACCTCTATGTTAAAATATTACATGTTTTTTAGTAAACGCCGTATTTATAATAATACAAACCATGTTAAAAAAAGTTTAAAAAATTGACAAATAAAAGAGAAAAAAAACCTGAATTTATAAAATAATTTTTATATCGCATTGTAAAGGATTATTCAATAATATATGTCACAACAATGATTCGTTTCACATTTTTAATTTTATTTTTTAAACTTTCAATGTTCTTTTTTACCCTTCTCCTCTCTTTCTTACCCCTCACATCCCTCCACGACCCTCTTTCCATCCTCATTTGCGCAATAACGTACGCGCAGCTCATCGGGTCACGGGTCACAGAACAGTAGGACCATGAGATCTATTCGATCTCTGATCTATCCGTGGCGATTATCTAACACATGTCCCTTTATTTTGATTCACTAGTTTTATAAACATTACGTATTTTTTAAAGTTTCAACTTATTTTTACCAACTAATAAAGATGTCTTCAGACACTACTAATAGATGAGGCATCAAACGAAAAATTCTTTGTTGCAAGAGCTTCCGGCGCGGCAGAAATATGTTTCTATAAAAATAATTGAAATATGGAAAAAAGTCTCCATTTCCGTGGTTTCAAGTATGAGAATCAAACAAATGATATAATTTTTATTGAAATAGTATCCAAATTTATTGAAAAATCAGAAAACATCGAATAAAAATCTTAGGTATTTATAGAACCAAGTACAGCGTTTCGGGCAAACAAAAGAAGTGTTGGAAGGCCACATAAAAGATGGGTCGACGACATTGCCTCTATTGCCTCTATTGCCGGTAAAACGTGGATTATGAAAGCGTGTGATAGGAAGGAATGGAGACGTTTGAAGGAGGCCTTTATCCAGCAGTGGAGAGAATAAGGCTGAAGAAGAAAAGAAAAGAAAGAAAGGACAGCGTTTTCCTTCAAAAAATCATAAACTCTTCGATGTTGCTTCGTGTAAGTGCACATTTTTTTCTGTTTTCGATGCAGTGAGAATAGATCTGTCTCACTAGTAGAACGGTATTTTTTTAAAACCAACGAACTTTCCGAAAAATTATTAAAGGTGATATTGATAAACTTATTACAACTACGAGTATTATTCGCAAGAAAAGTGAGAAGAAAAAAAAACAGAATCAAATAATGTATCAAACTATTCAGTTTTTTTTGCATCTCTCCGATTAATTCTTCGGATGACAGGAGAAAAGTACTACTAATAAATAAAGATTTCGTTTCGTCTACTTACATCATCATCATTCCCTTTCTTCACCTATGATGCACGGGGCACTGCATCGGTACACCGACATGAAGGTAAGATGATATGTCTCACGCTTCAGATACCCCAGTCCAGGGTCCATGAAATATTCTCGAACACGAGACCTCTCGCATGGTAGGCAAACACACTTACCATTACGCCCGACAAACACAGTCATGTATATGATAAAAATCAAAACCCAATCAATTTCGATAAACTTTCTCAGATTAGGGATAGTTACGAGATTTCACATGCACCCTGCGGTAGCAGTTGCAATCGCATCCGCCACCCCACTACAACCCGTCAACTCTGTTTCGAGAAATACTATTTATTAGACCACAACACGCTGAGACGCTGAGACGCTGAGAAGAGAAACAATTAGAAACAATTTTGATCAAAAATTATTTTTAAAAACCTAACTAGCCAAACGTTGAAGGAGTGTTTTTTTAACGGACGCAAAGATATCTTTGCTTTGTAAAAAAAAGTAAAAATATTATTGACGAATAAAGGATGAAGAGTACATAATTCTCGTACAAGAACCTGAATCAGTTCATTTTAGCCATATTTCTCCTTCAAAAGGCGCTTCTATAATATTCGAGAAAGCTATATTTTCATTTTTAAAGGATAAAAATTATAAGGTTACTGAAGGCGGCCTCCGTGGTGTAGTGGTCAAGACGCTTGACTCGCGCACGGAAGGTTCCGGGTTCGATTCCCGGTGAGAACACAAAAATTAAAATGTGATTTTTCTCAGGCCTGGGTGCTCTGTGATGTAATTCACCACTGTAATTAGGCCTCCTGGCCTGTTGTGGTGCAAAAAAAATGTAAAGAAAAAAAAAAATAGTTGCTGTTGCAATTTTGCCCATCCTGAGAATATTTTACTATCGATAATAACCGATAACGGCTTAAAATATAAAAAAATTTTGCAAAAGAATCATACATTCTCGTTCTTTTTATTTCTTCGGGAGTAATCAGAGCATCGTTCACTCTAAACTAAACTTAAATTAAACTTTAAAGGCGATCATTAACGTGATTTTACTGACCGGTATGATACAGACCTTGTTTTGACAGAACTACCGTTTTTGCGAGCAGTAACATCAGTAGTGTTAGTGTTACAAATAAACACAATGACAATGTAAAGGTTAGGTCCACTCCTTGACTATGCGGATGTATGTTATCCAGATGCTAACTCTGAATTTCTTGATAAGTTAGAACGATTGTAGAATGTTTTTATACATCTTCACCTGTCTATCTGAGAGAGCTCTTTTCAACCTCTTTCACAATACGGACTATCTCTTCATTCAGAGAACCTTTTTAATACCCTGCCATCGCTCTAATTTTCTTGCCTTCTCTTTCACAGTAGTAGCCGCTCAATTTTGGAATAATCTACCCACCAATGTTAGAGACGTCCCTTCCTTACTTACATTTAAGTCAAGATTGAAATGTCACTATCTAAATATTTAAATTGTTCCTTTATCCTTTTTTTTCCTTCCCATCCCTTTTCCTCTCTTGATAGTATAGTGTTATTTTTTTATTTTTTATTTTTTTGTTATTCTTTGTTTTTTATTTTAGTATAAATAAGATTCAATATGTCCATGTCATATGTCCATAAAAAGATTAAAGGCGAGGCGTTTCGGTTCTAGAATAGGCACTAATACCTTTCTTCGGATATCACTATTCCGTGTGGTGCATAGGAGCCCGTGGCATCGCCGCGCGTCGCGCGTCGCCTACTTGCGCAAGTACTTTGTGAAGGTTACATCGCGCACTGGAAACTTGCACCGACCTCAAGGAAGGCGGTAATAATTTAACCGTACTTTCCGGCAGGCAAAAGACATTTTCCTTTACTGTGAGCTGTCATGAGGTTTTACCGCTTCGCTTTCTCTTCTCAATACAATACTGCAAAATTACCTATTCGCGAGAAGACATTGAGTTTGATAAAATAATTTTAATGAAATCTTCTAATTTAGAATCAAAACTAGTCGCGTAGGGAGGAATCGATCTTCTTTTAACTACTCTTTATCAGATCAAAACTATTTGTAAAACTTAAAAAAAGTTAATAATTCCCAAAAAAGTAAGGATAGTGGATGTATGACAGCAGTAATAGGAAACGATGGAAAAATGGTGACGAATGATAGTGGAATTAAAACGAGATGGAAGGAATATTTTGAGGAGGTGTACGAAACGCACACAGGAAATATAGCCAGCGCACCACCTTCTCAAGTAAACATAAATGCAGATGACGATGCGAAAGAGATTAGTATGGAAGAAATTAAAAATGCTGCTAAGTATATGAAGAATGGGAAAGCGCAAGGTTATGATAACATTGCCACAGAGTTTATAAAGGCGGGTGGAGAAATATTTTTTGTATGGCTACATAAGCTCTTTAACCTATGTTTAGAGGAGAAATACACTCCCCCTGATTGGAGGAGAGCTGTTGTTATGCCTCTATACAAGGGAAAAGGCTCTAGGGTGGACTGCGGAAACTATAGAGCTATCAGCCTTTTGAGCGCTGTTGGAAAGATTTATGGCAGAATACTGATTGAGAGAGTAAGAAAAGTGACTAAAGATAGAGTTTGGGATATACAAAGCGGATTTATGAATGGAAGAGGATGTATGGATCAAATATTTGCTCTGCGAAATATGACAGAAAAGTTCCTGGCTAAACATCAGAAACTTTTCTGCGCATTTGTCGATCTGCAAAAGGCATTTGATAGAGTTGACAGTTAGAAATTGTGGAAGGTTTTATCGGAGTGTGGAGTAAATGGTTACCTGACAAGGGCTATTGCGTCACTGTATAAGGACAGCACAGCATGTGTGAAGGTGAATGGGTCATTCACATCGTGGTTTAATATTCCGAAAGGAGTCAAACAGGGATGTGTAATGTCACCATGGTTGTTCAACATATACATCGATAACTGTATGAAAGAACTGAAAGGTTTAAGAATGGGAGCAAAAATGAATGGTATAACCGTTAACTGTCTTCTGTATGCGGATGATGCCGTGCTTCTTGCTAGCAGCAAAGAAGACCTTCAATTCTTAGTAACAAAAGTCTACGAGGTATGCAAGAAAAGCGATTTGCTTATGAATGTTGATAAATCGAAAGTGATGGTTTTTGAAAGGGATGAAAATATAACTAAATGTGAGATCAGCGTGAACGGAGATATTCTGAATCAGGTAGAAGAATTTGTGTACCTGGGAAGTATGTTTACTAGGGACGGAAAGGCCGATAAAGATATTGAAAGGAGGGTGAGTGCCGGGAACAGGGTGAACGGTGCACTAAAATCTACTTTGGCAAACAAATGTTTATCGCAGGAGGCTAAACTAGCAGTTCACAACGGAGTTCTAGTTCCAACTCTAATGTATGGGAGCGAAGTATGGAATTGGAAAAATAATGATGAAAGTAGGTTGAATGCTGTCGAAATGCGATCCCTCAGGCGAATGTGTGGTAAAACGATGTATGATGGGTGCACAAATGTCGAGATCCGTGAAGTGTGTAAGGCTGAGACATGCATTATTGACAGAATTAAGAAAGGGGTGCTGCGTTGGTTTGGACATGTAGAGCGAATGGACAGCGAAAGAACGACTAAAAGGATCTACGATGCAAATGTTGATGGATGCAGAAAACGAGGAAGACCGAGAAAGACATGGCACGATCAAGTCCATCAAATACTTGAAGATGGACATGTCAAAAGTAGGAATAATCGGCGTGCGTGCATAAGAAGATGTATGAATGTAGAGGAAGCGAGGTCTGTATGCCAAGATAGAGTGTTATGGCATTCTATCCTCTCTGCCTACCCCTACGGGGAAACGGCGTGATGGTTTGCTGTTGTTGTTTTTTTTTTTTTTTTTTTTTTTTTATTTGAAAATTTATTTATAAACCCTTACGGATTATAACATTCATTTTACATAAAATAATACATACATTTTTCATTTATACTCTGTTGTTTAAAATAATATTTTTTACATCTTTTGTAAAGTTTGTCTGAGTCTTTTGTTTAGTTTTGTCTGGTAGTTTATTGTATAATTTCAGTCCCTGGTTCATTAGTCTTGATTGTCCTTGTCTTGTTTTAAAAAGTTGTATATGGTATTTGTCTGATATTCTCGTATTATGTCCATGTTGACTACAATTTTTTATTAGTTTTAGTTCTTCGTCTACAATTACATTAGTGGCTAATTTATGGATAAATTTTAATGATTCTAGTTGAAAGAGTTCAGTTATATTTAATTGCTTAGTTTGTTTAAAAAGTTCTCTAGTTGCAGTTAAATAGCGAAGGTCATATACTAACTTTAATATTTTATTTTGTTGTCTTTGTAGTCTGTTTATGTCATTTTGATATTCTGCTCCCCATAGTAGTTGCGTAGAACATATTTTAGTTTTTACATAGGCTTAATACATTAGAATTTTTTCCGTTTTTGGAATAAAATTTTTGATTTTTAAAAAAAGACTCGATAATGTCGCCACTTTGCTAATTAAATTGTTGATATGAATTGTCCATGTTAATTGTCTGTCTATTGTTAGTCCTAAGTATTTAACATGTTCAATTTCAGTAAGTCGTTCATTATTTATGTAAGCATCTACTTTATGACATTTTTTTCTAGATTCAAAATGGATAATATTGCATTTTTTTCATTAAGTGTAAGTAAGTTTGTGTTTGTCCATTTAGTCAACATAGTTAGGTCTTTGATTATGTCATTGTTTGTTAATACGTCTGTTTGATTTTTATAGAAAAGTCCAATGTCGTCGGCATACATAATAATTTTTACCTTGAAATTGTACAGTGACAAATCATTAATGTATAAAATGTATAATATTGGACGCAAAATAGATCCTTGGGGTACTCCAAAATTTACCGTTTGCAAAAGGCTTTTTTTTTCATTTACATATGTATACTGCTTCCGATTTGCTAAGTATGATTTTAATAGTTTACTTTCTTGAAATTTTACTCCTTTGTCGTTTAATTTTTTTATCATGGTCTCAACATGAACCGTATCGAAAGCTTTTTTAAAATCTAAGATTACTCCCGCGGTTGGGATCCCAGTATCCATGTTGGTTTGAATAAAATTTATTAAATTCACTAGGGCTGTTCCGGTTCCTTTTTTTTCTGAAAGCCATGTTGATTATTAATAAGTATTTTAAGATTTTTAACATGATCCATTAATCTCTTTTGAATATATTTTTCAAATATTTTGTTGAAAACTGTTAAATTTGCAATTGGTCTGTAATTGCTATGATCTTTTTTATCACCTCCTTTATTTAATTGGAGTGATTCTTGCTATTTTAAATTTATCTGGATAGGTACCTTCTTTTATATGCAGATTAATCAGATTTGTTAATATTGGACTAAGCATGTCTTTAGAATTTTCACTAGCGATGGTTTAATTTTATCATATCCCGGAGAAGCATTTTTTTTCAAATTATCTATAATTTTTTTGATTTCTCCTATTGTTGCGGGTCTAAGAAAGAAGGTAGCATTTATTTGGTATTTTTGTGTTTCTGTTACATTTAAACATGGCTCCTTTATTTTATTTGCAAGTTTTTTCCTATATTTGTAAAAAAATCATTTAATGTACTTGTTATTTCTACCGGATTATTTGTTACTTTTCCATCCATTTGTTTTATTTCTTTTATTCATGGTGATGGTATTTTTGTGTCTGATTTAATATTTTTAATAATTTTCCATAATTTATTACTGTTTCCTTCTGCGCATGCTATTTGTTGTTGATAGTATTGTTTTTTAGAATTTCTTATATCATTTCTCAGCTCTTTTTGAATATTTTTTAGTTGTATTTGCAGATGTTGATTGTATCTTTCTTTTACCATTTGTAATTTTTTTTTTTTGAATGACTTTTTTAAATATTTCTTTTGTGAGCCACCCCTCTTCGATCGAAGTAGTAAATCTTCTGTTTTCTGTTTTTGTATTCTTTTTAATTTCAGTTAGAATCAACTCTTGCAGTTGTTTAAAACTAGTTATTTGTAAATTTGGTAATTTTATTTCTACGCTTTCTTTAAGTTAATTAAAATTGATCTTTTCTGAAGTATATTTTTGCCTTGCTACTATTTGTTTAGCTACTGGTATATCCAAATTTAACTCCAATGCTCTATGATCACTTAGCGGTGTGTTTATGTAGTCAATGGTATTCAATTCAAGTCCAGTCAATTCCATTCCCGCCCTCATTGCTCTCGGACTACGATGGAGCGGCGGATCACTCTCTCGCCGCCGTGTTTTCGCGAGTATTTAACAACAAGAACTTTTTGTTCCTCGCCTTTACCTGTAAAAAGTTACGTAAACTATATGCAATATCCTCTCGGAGGAATACTCGAACGGATCTCATAAAAGTCCCGCCTCGCTCGCCGTTATTAATAACGTGTTTTCGAATGCATTATAATTACTAACAAACTAAAAGTCCGTTGTGTTTCAAATGAGTGTGCCTTGTGGAGAACCCGTCTTTATCACGTAAAAACAGTGTGAGATTATTACTTTGTAGTTATACCACAAACCTTTCGTTCTCAATTTGGGACTTTTCCGTTGGCATGTCCAGCCGCATAGTTAGAAAAGAGATTTGCTGCGCGCGATGTGATTGTTCATCTGACGATTCTAAATAATAAGTCCGATTTATCAATGTTGTGCCACGACTTCGTACGCTGATAATATGTGTCGAACTGGCCGAGCCTGGCGTATGGGCTTATTATGGACGGATCTTCATATGGCTTGCATATTCTCCCTTTGCAATTCTGGTTTATAGGATACCTATATTCCACAACCCATACTATACTGAAAGTCGAAATCTCATAAACTTCAACTGTGAAAAGTTCGAAAACAGCGCTTCGGAAGCACTCTATGTTCCACGTAACCACGCGCTACTTTCTTTGACAACAACGCCTCTCGGGATCACGGATTCTTCGCTCCAAACTACATCGGTCTTAGGAACCTTCGAGACCCCCGACCTTTTGCGAAGATACACTTAGACGATGAGCTGACCCCCTTATTCTTGTTCACCACCGTCTTCATCCGTATCCCGAGGTTTCTACGATTACCGGCCGTGCTTCAAGTTAGTTCAGGTATATAGCTAATTCTGGCGGTTGAGTCTAGGTTGCGAATATATCATATGTTAACTGAATTCTTGTAATCCAAACACATTAACTAACTTCATATTTAGTGGTTAGATAACTTCTAGATTAAGTCCGGATCATCCATAATGTATCGGACATCGCCGCTCGTATGGCAAAAAAGGCGGAATGCGGTGGCAAGTGCCAATCGTTTAAAATATCATCAAACCTAGCGGCCCTTGTTGGGGCTCATAGACGGAGACGGTTTCTAAAAAATGTTCGACTGAGCGCTGAGAAATCCTTAGACCTCGATGGCAGCTGAAGCTTCGCGAATCGTCGCTAGGGCTACACGCGGCGCTTCAACCAGAGTGGCCGGCACCGGTGTTTTTACAAGTTATTCCATATGTTAGTTTTCTTGCTTATTTCGGCTAGTAATCTCGATTTTATAATCAAATAAGCTGCCCCTTTAATAAAGACAGTTAATTATGTCACTTGCGGGGGCAGACGTTTGAATATCGAGACTCTAGCCATAAATATGTAAAGGATTATGAGATACTAGGCCTCACTGAATCCCACTAAAACGTGTGTCACCTTTTTAATCGGTATGTAGGATCTTTTCCCGTGTTATTTATACATTAATTGGGACACGGAAATGATGCCTACATACTTTATTTTTATGTAAAATACATACAGAGGGTGTTATATGACTTGAAAATTACTGATGTAAAAATAAAATATAAAAATGTCCAGCCAATGAGAGAGCGTCCTACGCGTTGATCCGGGGCAGCCCGACCCCCTCTTGCTCTCTCCTGCGGCTTAGGTATGCTATCCCACACCCTGTCTGACAGTGACACGGTGCAAATAATTTAATAAAACCTATGTGTTTTTTATGAGTAAAGTTGTGTATAAATCAAGACTAAGCGTGTTTTATTAGAAGTACGCCCTCTCCGCCTTCGACTCCGCCGCCTGCCCTTGTTGGAGAATATCACCGCTGACCCAGCCAGAGAAGCCTATCTCATCCGAGATAGCCGGACTACAGTAGCTACAGAGCGACCTCTATCTACAGTTCAACTATACACACGGCAAAATGTCGTGTATACATGATATAATTCTTTTAAATGGGTTTGTTAAATCATTAAGTTCATATTTTGTATTATCGTATATAATTAGAAAATGAGTATTAGGCTTTATAAATATTGCGCCTTCCTTATAAACCTGGTATAAATATAAAGTTATGCCTCAGCATAACATTATACCAAAGCCGTAATTACAAACGGTAAACATAACTTTTCCGCTATATCTATCTTCCTCGTAATGCCGAATTTTAATCTACCGACATATCGATATGGGTTTTCATTACGTCATCTTAGACGTCATAAAATGATCGAATTCAACCACCAAGTGGCGCTGAAATTTTTCTCCGCGTTCAACGTTTAATTAAAATAAAAGTATTTCTTTTTCGTATTTTAAATAAGGTTGTGTGATAAAAATCAGCGACTTCAAAACGATTAAAATTTTTATTTATTCGCTATGAAAGCAAAAAATGCTGGGCTTAAACTTTATTTTTATATGACATTTGACAGTTCGTAAATCGTAATTAAAGCAAAAATTTTTCAGTGAAGGCAATTTTTATAACATATATTGCCTAGATATCTGTACCGTAGAGTACTTGAGCCCTCAGTACACATCAATGTACCTACCTCAAAACTTAAAGATAAAAGGTCGGGTCGGTAGTGTAACTTCGTGATCGCTCGGGAGAATTTTTCATTATCTACTATATTCCGTCATGGTGTAGGGATGACTTCCGTATCTTCCAACTGAAATTGCCTCCCATGTTCATAAGTAATGCCCAGATATTATTTGTTGAGAATTTTAGTCTTCAAGGGAAATGGTAATATTTATCATAAAATTGAGTAATTACATTAAATTAAATTATCAGAAGATAAACGTAATAATATTGGTTCTGGGTGTGGGTACGGTAAAAAGTTTTATTTGATTTTATTATGGAAAATAACAACAAACTTTTCATAAAATGAATACATAACACAACAAAAAGTACTTGCAGAATTTCTACTGTAAATGGTAGAAAATATCAATAAATTACAAAATAAATCCTCTAATAAATTGTTATATACAGGACTGGGTATTTAATTAGCACTCGTCATTTTATAGCAGAATAAGGCAATTTATTATACCAATATGTTGCTGCGGGTTTTATAAATTAGATAATCATAATATTTGGTTTATGGCAGTGCGTAGCCATGATCCGGGGGTGTAAAACAAATTGATTTCATTTTTTCCGGAAAATGTACAGCGCGTTCCGGGAAACGAATGGCGCAATTTATCTCTCCTAACATAACGCGATTATTTTTTAAAAACTGCGCTTCCTAGTTGTGAGGACCATTTCATTTTATAGATAATTTATTTAAGCTGTTTTACACAATCCGTCGAAAACATTACATTTAAATATATAACATACAAATACAAAAATATAAAAGAAATGGTGTAAGAAATATATATAATAATAATAATAAATAAATTTAAGGTTAACCTAAAGAAATTTTTTGAACACGTGTAAAAACAACATTAAATTTTGATTAGTATGAATGTAATATCGTTTTATGTTTTTTCTTTATATATTCTATGTTTCATTTTTTTTCTCATGTACTCGTATTTAAAATTATATAAACTCTTATAAATAAACGACTAAAACTGTGTAAGTCATTCTCCAAGCACAAGAGTTAGTCTCTTTTTTTGGAGAGTTACAGTGATAACATATACTAGATGTGTAAAAGTAGACATGTTAAGAATTTTACAAAAACATGTACTCTTTATGAAAATTCATTAATAACAAAAATAAAAAAAATGCAAAAAAAACAGTACTATCAACAAGGAAAAGAATCAGCAGAAGGCATCATTAACAAATGGAAAATAATTTTAAATATTTAATTAGACACCCAAATACCATCACTAGGTGTAAAAAAAATTAAAGAAATGGATGAAAAAGTTCAAAAAAGGCACAAAGAAATATCAGCTACATTAATATAAATAGTGGTGAAAAACTTGCCAACAAAATAATCTCCTGATAAAGGGTAAATACAAAAATACCAAGAAAATAACTATAAAAATAATATCCGCTCTATTGGAACTTGATAAGACTGAACCCGAAAATGGCTCTGAAATTATAAAATTAGTATAATTCACAAGAGAATACATTTTTTCTTCACATGCATAATACAGGTCGTCCACCAGCAGATTTGTCACTTAAAAAATAAGACAATTATAATAATTGTACGTTCAATGTTATTAATTTATTTTCACAATGAGGATTTATGTTGTAAAATGAACATGACCAATATATTCTCCGTTTTGTTGGGAACACTCTGGCAATCGAGACTTCACATCGAATAAAACTAGCTCGTAGAGATCTGGTCTGATAGCTGCGATCTCACTCCGGATATGTTTTCGTAGGGCACTTATAGTTGAAGGCAAGTTACTGTACACGCGAGGTTTCAGATAGTCTTACTAGAGAAAATCATACGGGGTAAGATCAGATGATCTCGGGAGAAAATCGAATTTTTCAGAAAGAATGCTCCTAATCTTAGTCATTGACGCTTAACCGGTGTATGCTGTAGCTCAATTCCACTAAAATGGGTGACATTATTGAAATCATCGTTTTGCTGCGCTTTTGGTATAAAAAAGTTATTCACCATCGCGCAATATCGTTTTGAAGTTACTGTTTCATAGTTAGAAAAAAAAAATGGCCCAATTACATGCCGGACAGAAACGGCACACTAAACAACGGTCTTCAGGCTAGTAAGTGGCTTTTGATGGACTTCCCGGGAGTTTTTCTCAATTCGGTAAAGTATATTCTGTTTGTTGACGTACTTTGCAATGTATAAATGCACCTCCTCACTAAAAAAAATGTTGTTCAAACGTGCCGGGATAAGGAAAATCAATCCTTTCAAAATCACTCACGCATAGTTTTACCTTCGGACGTGCTCATTTTCATTCAACTGCTGGATGATTTGTGGCTTCCGGGGATGGATTTTTGCATCTTTTTTCAGAATGTTGTGTATCGAACTCTTTTCAATACCAATAGTCGCACCCGCGTCCATATCGACCGGTTCAACGGTCATCGCTCAATCTTCGGATATTGAACTCCGAACAAAAACGTCGCTTCGTCACATTGGCATCGGTAGAATTCTCGTTCGCAAAATACGCCTCGACCGCGGAAGCCCGAAGGGCTCGTGTCCGCGGGTTGACGAATAATAAGATATCCGCAACACTCCCGCGTCGAATGATACCCCTCCCCTATTCCTCCACTGCCTCTACTTTAACAGGAGACAGCGCGATTAAAAATGTTAAATCTGCCAGCGGACAACTGTATATTTAAAATAACTTCTGTTTTTATCTTTTAAAAGTACACGGTTGTTATTGTGGCTCGGACAGTTGGAACACACAGTTTCGAAGCGAAGGCGTGGTATAATTTGTTTTCTTAGGAGTCGAGTCCAATTGGCATCTCACGGTAGTGTAAACAAATACGCAAAATATTCCGTTGGAAATTTTTAATTGGAGACCTGAAAATTGTGTGAATTATTCTGAATTGTATAAGAATTCGTGTTTCAGTTCATCCGTATCCGCATCTGCATCCGCACCCGCACCCGCATCCGCATACCCGTGATGAGTCTGGCGAGGCCACCGATACACTGGTATAGTGATACAGCCATATCGGTGGAGGCGGCAGGGCCCCGTAGAGGGAATTGCTTTGGGTGGAGAAGAATTTTTTTCCTGTCGAATCTTTGTAATGTAATGGAAGAAATAACATACAATTTTAGTTCAATATTGTGTATTTGGTTATTTGCTTTCAAACTTTTGTCGAACGTTTCCACTTCAACGCTGTTAGATGTACTTTAATCTCCCCCCCCCCCCCCCCCCTTTTTTATTAGTTTAAATTTATTTAGTTTTGACATTTAAAGCGAAGATTTATTCAATCAGAACAGAGCTCAGGCAGAAGCTGAGAAACAGAGCTCTTCAGAACATAGGTATGTTATTACGGCAAACAATGCATAGGTAAATAGACAGTCAAGGTACATAACTTGTTAATTACGTCGCGCGTCGCGTCGGTAGTTATTCGTGTTTCTCATCAAGCGGAAGTTTCAATATTGATCACGTGATCGTGTCTCTGTACCGCGGACACGCGGCGAGGTAGAGAGGGGAGGCGGTCACCGAGTCTCACCCGCCCGCAACGTCTGCGATACATTGGAACTATCGCGATCGTAAGGAATAGGGCATTTCTTTATTGATAGTAACTACTCGATAATTGATTTCAGACCGCAGCGTGCTGCTAATATTGGTTTTGTCAGTCAAAACATCGTGTTTTGGAACGCACGAAGAATTCTTCGAATTTGCCCGAAACCGAAGTCTGTCATAAATTTATGTAAATCAACCGATGGTGAACATACAAATGGCGCGTGACATATCGTGTTAGCGTTGTGGCGAGGAAGAGGAGAAAGAGCGAACCTTCGCAGTTCGCTTCGCGTAGTTTTAACTTCTACCGTCACAAATTTGCACGGAAAGTTAGCGAACCCGCATCGCACTAACGTT
The DNA here is from genome assembly GCF_059751315.1 of Micrasema longulum. Taxonomy (NCBI): domain Eukaryota; kingdom Metazoa; phylum Arthropoda; class Insecta; order Trichoptera; family Brachycentridae; genus Micrasema; species Micrasema longulum. The sequence continues at coordinate 87,863 of NW_028278565.1, forward strand.
GTAGTTTCGACTAACTTTTTTTAACAAAAGAAAAGCAAATATTAAAAGAGCGAACAATGTATGAAATGGTTACTACATTGAATAAAATGTATAAATTTGAATCACAAGCTAATTACATCCTGTGACAAGAACATGTAAATAAAATCAATGAGCTTGATCATTTAGACAGACATAAATCTAAACAATCAGAGGAGAAAAAAATGAGAAAAATGCATAAACTCAAGATTCTTTATATAAATATACGCAGTCTTAAACCAAAAATAGATGAACTTAAATCATTAATAACAAATGACTCATCAATACCAGATATCATTATGCTTACAGAAACATGGCTAAGCAACGCTGAAGAAGAATTGTATGGAATTAATAATTATAATGTAATAAACTCATGTAGAGAAGGCAAAGGAGGAGGAGTTGCAATATATATTGCTAATAATTTAGATTTCCAAATTAAAATAAAAGAAACCGCAAAAGGTAAATCAAATGTAATCTTAATTAATTTAACTGAACAAAATATTAATATCTGTGTCATCTATAGACCACCCAATAAAAATCAATTACACCAATTCATCGACTTTTTTGAAACAGATATACTTACAAAAGAAAAAGGAAAAATAATAATAGTTGGTGATTTCAATATAAATTTACTTGACAAAAAATGTGTGCATACTAATGATTACTTAAATTCTCTCCGCTCAAATAATTTTGAAATACTAAATGAAATATCTCCTGAAAAGTATACTAGGTGGAATCAAAGAGGTGAAAATACAATAATTGACCATGTGATCACTAATATAATAGGATGCAATCACACCATTGACTACATAGATACACCGCTAAGTGATCATAGAGCATTGGAGTTAAATGTGGATATATCAATAGCTAAACAAATAGTAGCAAGGCAAAAATATACTTCAGAAAAGATCGATTTTAATAAACTTAAAGAAAGCGTGGAAATAAAATTACAAAATTTACAAATAACTACTTTTAAACAACTGCAAGAGTTGATTCTAACTGAAATTAAAAAGAATACAAAAACAGAAAACAGAAGATTTACTACTTCGATCGAAGAGGGGTGGCTCACAAAAGAAATATTTAAAAAAGTCATTCAAAAAAAAAAAATTACAAATGGTAAAAGAAAGATACAATCAACATCTGCAAATACAACTAAAAAATATTCAAAAAGAGCTGAGAAATGATATAAGAAATTCTAAAAAACAATACTATCAACAACAAATAGCATGCGCAGAAGGAAACAGTAATAAATTATGGAAAATTATTAAAAATATTAAATCAGACACAAAAATACCATCACCATGAATAAAAGAAATAAAACAAATGGATGGAAAAGTAACAAATAATCCGGTAGAAATAACAAGTACATTAAATGATTTTTTTACAAATATAGGAAAAAACTTGCAAATAAAATAAAGGAGCCATGTTTAAATGTAACAGAAACACAAAAATACCAAATAAATGCTACCTTCTTTCTTAGACCCGCAACAATAGGAGAAATCAAAAAAATTATAGATAATTTGAAAAAAAATGCTTCTCCGGGATATGATAAAATTAAACCATCGCTAGTGAAAATTCTAAAGACATGCTTAGTCCAATATTAACAAATCTGATTAATCTGCATATAAAAGAAGGTACCTATCCAGATAAATTTAAAATAGCAAGAATCACTCCAATTAAATAAAGGAGGTGATAAAAAAGATCATAGCAATTACAGACCAATTGCAAATTTAACAGTTTTCAACAAAATATTTGAAAAATATATTCAAAAGAGATTAATGGATCATGTTAAAAATCTTAAAATACTTATTAATAATCAACATGGCTTTCAGAAAAAAAAGGAACCGGAACAGCCCTAGTGAATTTAATAAATTTTATTCAAACCAACATGGATACTGGGATCCCAACCGCGGGAGTAATCTTAGATTTTAAAAAAGCTTTCGATACGGTTCATGTTGAGACCATGATAAAAAAATTAAACGACAAAGGAGTAAAATTTCAAGAAAGTAAACTATTAAAATCATACTTAGCAAATCGGAAGCAGTATACATATGTAAATGAAAAAAAAAGCCTTTTGCAAACGGTAAATTTTGGAGTACCCCAAGGATCTATTTTGCGTCCAATATTATACATTTTATACATTAATGATTTGTCACTGTACAATTTCAAGGTAAAAATTATTATGTATGCCGACGACATTGGACTTTTCTATAAAAATCAAACAGACGTATTAACAAACAATGACATAATCAAAGACCTAACTATGTTGACTAAATGGACAAACACAAACTTACTTACACTTAATGAAAAAAATGCAATATTATCCATTTTGAATCTAGAAAAAAATGTCATAAAGTAGATGCTTACATAAATAATGAACGACTTACTGAAATTGAACATGTTAAATACTTAGGACTAACAATAGACAGACAATTAACATGGACAATTCATATCAACAATTTAATTAGCAAAGTGGCGACATTATCGAGTCTTTTTTTAAAAATCAAAAATTTTATTCCAAAAACGGAAAAAATTCTAATGTATTAAGCCTATGTAAAAACTAAAATATGTTCTACGCAACTACTATGGGGAGCAGAATATCAAAATGACATAAACAGACTACAAAGACAACAAAATAAAATATTAAAGTTAGTATATGACCTTCGCTATTTAACTGCAACTAGAGAACTTTTTAAACAAACTAAGCAATTAAATATAACTGAACTCTTTCAACTAGAATCATTAAAATTTATCCATAAATTAGCCACTAATGTAATTGTAGACGAAGAACTAAAACTTGTAAAAAATTGTAGTCAACATGAACATAATACGAGAATATCAGACAAATACCATATACAGCTTTCTAAAACAAGACAAGGACAATCAAGACTAATGAACCAGGGACTGAAATTATACAATAAACTACCAGACAAAACTAAACAAAAGACTCAGACAAACTTTTCTAAAGATGTAAAAAATATTATTTTGAACAACAGAGTATAAATGAAAAATGTATGTATTATTTTATGTAAAATGAATGTAATAATCCGTATGGGTTTATAAATAAATTTTCAAATAAAAAAATATAAAAAAATTTAAAAAATGTTTCAGACCGTTTTGCGCGCGGGCCGATGGCGTCATTCGCCACGTGACACCGCTCGATTTAAAATAGTGTGAAACGAAGGACTTCGGAGGTTTGTAAATCAACGTTTACAGACTGAAGATAGAAGTCAGTCTCATTTATTTAATATATTGTGAATTATCGAGCATGTTTAAAGGTATTTCAAGATAAGTAAAGATTGCATAAGAATACGCGGAATGTACTGGAAGATAGAAGTCGAGTTTTGCGCGTCCCGGCCCGTTGCCATAGTGTGGCGTGGGGTGGGAGAAGGCGTGGAGCGGGGGGAGGATAATAATCAGTGCGTCCCGTTACAATACAAATTTAATAAATTGGAATTTATTCCTAGAATTTAGTTCATTCCCTTTCCGCACCTAATGGTGCAAAGGGCTCTGCATTGGTACATTAATACGAAGGTAAGAAGACCAGTCTTATGCTTCAGGTACCAGTCCAGGGACTATAAAATATGCTATTGTGAAAACGCCCCTTTTTAAATAAATATTTTATATCAACCATGTCGGGAATCAAACCCGAGACCTCTTGAATGGTAGGCAAACGCTCTGACCATTACGCCACGAGTCTGAATTACGTTATGCTTTCTAATCATGATGACCTTTTCCACGTTTCCTGGGTAATGATTACTTTAGTGGATTTGCCTTCGAAAACGTTAGGAATATTGATCGGAGATGGTCATCATGTGATTTTCTTATGTAAATTATTATTTCTTGTGGAATATTTGACACCAATTGTAGAACCATAAATGCATTTATCATCGTGCTGAGTAAATTGTACATGGTTTTCTTTTCTAAATGTAAATATTTGGAGTAGTTTTATACGAATAATATGATTTAAAGGTAAAAGATTGTGGTTAGATTTTCATGTGGGTAAATAGGGCAAGTTCAAATAAAAATTATACACAAAATATTTTAAAAATCGATCTTGGAGCTCGCGCGATAGCAACAAATAAAATAACGAGGACTTACGTCAAGTTTTAACGCCCCGCGGGTTGGTTTGGTCTCACATCTCATGATTTGAGATGGCCGCGTAGCGGTGAGGATTTGAAGATCAGATCTCCAATTTTTGACCTCCTTCGTCAACGGATTTTTTGAGAGGGGGAGAATTGTCTCATCAGGTTGTTCAACTTAAGTTAGGATTAAACAGTTCTGACAACATTGCAAAAGTGTCACGAATTTCAGGGCTAGTAGACATACCGTACCTACGCATAGGAATTAATTCGTTACAACGCGAGAAATTTAAAAATTTGGTTGACAGACATTGGAAGTAAGGAATCGGAGAATTTATTGAAGATAGTAATCTAAATATTATGCTATCCTATTGAATCATTTATAAATTTATTGTATTTTCGCATGTGCATATATATTGTGTATGAATGTGTGTATATATATGTATGTATATGTGTGTATATATGTATGTATGTGTATATGTATGTACGAAGTATGTATGCTTTATATTTATGTATTTAATTGTATTTTCACATTTAATGTAAACGTAATTTTTTTTTCTTCTCTTTTCTACTCTTTTGTTTTTTTTTTTTTTTTTTTTTTTTTTTCTTCAATATTGTTTTTTATTTATAGGAAAAATATTCGTAAACCATATTTGCCGCAACAAATCGGTTTCTTAGAACAGGCATTTGCCCATATAGGAACCGATTGCAACATTAGGCGTATTAATATTTCTGGCTTGCCGACCCTTCATATACTGAGCCTACTCCTAGTACTAGCAAAATTTGCCAGAGTGTTTTTTGTGCCATTTTATAACATTGTATGTATAAACTAATAAATAAATAAATAAATAAACGCGCAACGTGTTGAAACTCACATTATATAAAGAAAGTTTTTATTTTATCGGTCGGTTGAAAGAAATTACTATTTAGCAAAAACAAGCCAATTTACAAATAAATAAGTAATTACAGTAAATTAAAAGAATTTTCAGTGTAACATAAACGCAAAAGAAGGCGTGCTCCGCCTCCGTCCGGAGTGCAGTCGGTAGAAGGAGGCGGCGTCAAGTGCCGGGTGTCGGGTGTCGGGTGTCGGGCTGCCGAGCACGCTCAGTCCTCATATCCGCCAGGTATTAATATCACCCCCCGAATCCGAATATGCTAGCTGAAGGCTAGTTTAGCCTACTCTGTCACAAGTGGAAGTGCGTTCATAATTTGTTATACACCGGAATATACTATCCTCTCTCGCATTCACGTAGCATATGAGTAATGTATGTTCGGGGACAATGCTCCCATTTCCCCCGCTCATTTTACTTACCTACGTTCGTCCGTAGCTCAGCATTTACCAGAATGGGTCAATTGATAGCCCAGAAATTTTAGGTTTTAAACACAAAATGTACAATAACCAGCTGGTTTTTGTAAATGTGGACTAAATGTGGTACTTAATCATTACTCAAAACTCCCCACCTATATTCCCCTTGCGTCTTAAGATATTTCATCATACGGAATGTCCCGTGAGATATAAAATACTTAAAACTATTATAACGCAAGCAGCTTGAAAAATTTGGAATTTGGCATCTTCATTATAAAGTTATGATTTTATTTATTACAAAGAAACATTTCTTGGAAGAGCGGCGTTATTTCGTTATCGAGGCGTAATTAAAAGTCACAAGGCGTAATTAAAAGTCAATTTTCGCTTACCACTTTTTAAATAATTAAAATGAAATACAACGGGCTGTAGGTAGGTACTCGAGTAGTAAATTTCAAGCGCAAACCGAAACCGTCTGATTTAAGTTTTTCATTTGGAACGCTTTTGTTCTATGCAATAGAGCGAAAGGGCGTCTCTCTAAGCGGGTAGTGAATTATCACTCCTAGCACCACCCTATTTAAAAAAATTAAAAGTGGGCACTCGAAAAATGTACTTCTACTTTAAGGAATGTTAAAATATCTTATTACTTAAACAAACCACTATTCTACCCCGCTTAGCCTAAAAGTCGTGACTAAAAAAAATCCGTATTGTGGTGTTTTAAAAAAAAATAGAAATTCGATAGCCTCGCATATTTAAAATTCAATAAAAACGAATTTATATTCATAATAAATATTATTGAATTTATCTGACCCACTAGAAAACGCCTAAAAACACTTTTCAATTTAATATTTCCTACTCAACAACAATAATTCCATATTCCCTTCTCAAAAAGGTTTTCCCTCTTTGTTGCATAAAGTTTAGATCTCAATAACTCTCTAGGGAGTGAATTCAGCCAGTCTACAAACATTTGGACATACGCAAAACATTGTTCATTATACGATTAGGTCGAGTAGGGTAGGGTTTAGGCACGGCGTGTTGTCTACGCGAAATGCGCACCACCGCACCGCTTTTAATCATTATTCCGAGTTATATGATGAGATTATTCCAATGACTGTTTACGTTGATCGATGTCTCTCCGCAGATAATGAGAGTACGAATCGACTAACAAGACAGAAAGTACGTTTGCCGTAATACGAGCGATTCCTTGTCACGCGTGACATTCTAAATAAATGCGCGGTCACATTTGGTTAGAATACGGAATGATTCATCTCGTTACATTAGATGAAGATGATGTGACGTCCCTCGCGGGAGAATAATCGAATTGTCCGAACCGCAGGACGACGCCGACGCCTAAATCCTCCCCGAGTCCCAGAATCTCCTTCTAAATGCTCCGTTAGTATAATTCCAAACTTATTATTTAGGGCACGTAGTTTAGATAAATGCGTGCTTTAGTGAGATACGGTAATGTTTTAAAATTTTTCGGCCGTAAAAATTCTTCTCTGACTTATCTTCATATGGCAGTTTAATAAGACATTTAAATCTAAATCAATGATTTTGCAATAATTACCGAAAAGCTATTACATTGTTAGGTCTACGTGAAACCAAGAGGATCAAAACATTTAACTCAGTTTTAGTCGCTCAGTTTCTGTGTCCGGGCGGATGAAGAATACGGTGTTTTCGACTCGATCGCTGCTCTCCGGTGACAATCCTGAATCAAGTGGAAATCATTTCACCTCGTTGTGTAGTGGTCAGCGGGATGTTTGCCTACCATTCTCGAGGTCCTCGATTCAACTCTTTGAAGGTTTGACGTGAAATATTTATCACGAAGGTTATTTAAGCTGCAATATTTCATCGTACCTGAAACGTAGGATTTATCACCTTACCACCTTTATCAACTTCGGAAAGTGAGGTCTGTAAACTTTTGTCCATGTTGGATGCTAACGGGGGTGCTGGTAGTGATGGAGTGCCTCCATATTTTATTGTTAAATGCGCGAAATCACGATGTTTCTCTCTAAATCTGATATTTAATATTTTTCTAAAGCAGGGATATTTCCCTCTCAAACGGAAAGAGGCTCATATTCAACCTATTCATAAAAAAGGTTCTAAAATTAAAATTATTAACAACAGGGGTATTTCCATTCTTAATACGTTTAGTAAAGTATTCGAAAAAAATGTTTATAAAAGCATTTATCCCATTATACGAGTAGTTAAAGGAATTCCTCCACATCAGCGCGGTTTTCTCAAAGGCAAATCAACCGCGTCTAACTTAATTGAGTTTACGAACATTGTACTTCGTTGTATGGATAAATGTGAACAGGTGGATGTGGTCTACACTGACTTTGAAAAGGCATTCGATCATGTGAATCACATCATCCTTCTGAGGAAAATTTTTAACCTTGGAATACGAGGTGACGTATATCGTTGGATATCATCCTACGTAAGCAACAACAAGCTGTCGTACTCGGAGGTTTTCGATCCAATTTTATAAATATTACATCGGGAGTTCCTCAAGGGTCACACTTAGGTCATTTGCTCTATAATGCGTACCTTTATGATATATATGCAGTCGTCCATAATTCAAATTTCTTGATGTATGTTGACGATAAAAATATATATTTGAATATCAAAGATACTAGTGACTGTCATAATTTCCAAGACGATCTTCACAGATTAACTGATTACTATGTAAAAAAAATCATAAATGTAAATGTCTCAAAATGTTTACTCATTTCTTTTTCACGTAGCTCCAAACCTATTTGATTTCAATATTTTTTAAGTAATCAAGCTATACAACGAGTTGAAAGTGTCCGTGATGTTGGTGTGATTCTAGATAAAAAAAACTTACGAATGTAAACTACATCGAAAATATAGTGAACCGGGCACAAAGAAACTTAAGTTTTGTTATCCGCACTTGCCAAGTTTTTAATGAAATTGGTAGTATCAGATTGATTTATTTCGCTTACTTTCGCAGTCTCCTTGAGTATGTCTCCTCTGTGTGGTCTCCTTAGTATTTCATATACATGATAAGGCTTGAAAATATTCAGAAAACATTTTTGAGACATCTCAATTGGAGATCCAAATTTACGGACCTTAACTATTAAACTTCTTGTCATAAACATAATATACTTAGTCTTGAGGATCGTCGTTTGGTATTAGATATGGGGATTTCATATGATATTATTAATAGACGTCTTGATAGTCCCGTTCTGGTTTCTGAGTTGGCTCTTAATGTACCTGGCTACCGCACCCGTCACACGAATCTATCTTTTTTCCATGTACCTACAGTTCGCACCAACTATGCACAGAACTCTCCTCTGATTCGCTTGACGCGTAATTATAATGGATTTTTCAATAAGATAGACATATTTAACTGCAATAAATTCACTTTTAAAACCAAAATTAAAAAACTATTATGTGAAAAAAAATATGTTTCTTTATAAAAAAAAATATATTTTTACACTATAAATTTGAATTGTTTCTATTCACTCATATCAAACACACACTCACCCTGTCCATAAACCTACCCTCACACCCATATACAATCACACACATATTCACATACCTACCAAAACCACACTCTACTTTTTTACACACGCATCCTCACAAAAAAAACTCGCACACACGCACTTCTATGAATTAATATCTAACTGAATTGAATTTTTTTAATTGTTTTTATATGGAAAACGGATTTGGCTTTATTTTATGTTTTTTTTTTATAAAGTAAACAAAATTAAAATAATAAAAATAAAATTACCTTTTTTCTTAAATTTAAATTTTTATTTTTATTTTCTTTTATTCAGGAAACATACAGTACAGTTACAAAGTTTAATATTTTACATAATTAGACTTAATTCTAATGGACCAGTGAAGTTTCCATATTATAAAACAAATATATATAAGGTTAAGTATGAAAGTATAAAGAAGAGAAGGAAAAAGAAAAACATAAATGAAAGTTGTTTAAAAATCAAAATTTAAGTGAAAAAATATATTTTAAAGTTTGTAGTTTGTAGTTTGTAGTGAGTATTTACAAATGGAAATAGTATTAAAAATTAAGAAAATTTGTAAGAGTAATTAAAAATTAAGAATTGAAATAAAGAATGAAAAACATGCTCAGATGTAAAAATAAAATAAAATAGTAATAACATTTTTTAAAAAAAAGGAAAAACATAAATTTAAACAAATTTATTTTAAGGGACTCAAAGAAACGATGAGAAGAATCTTTAAGTGAAATATAAGACAATAAATTTAGGTCAATTTAAAAAACATCTTCAAAATTGATGACACATTATAGTAAGAGCAGCAATATATTGATTTTATTTACATATTTAATATAACTAACTAACTAACTAACTAACTAACCATCACGCCATTTCCCCAGAGGGGTAGGCAGAGAGGATAGAACGCCACACCACTCTGTCCTGGCACACTTCCTTTGCTTCCTTCACATTCATACATCTTCTCATGCACGCACGTCGATTATTCCGACTTTTCACATGACCACTTTCAAGAATTTGTTGTACTTGATCATGCCATGTCTTTCTCGGCCTTCCTCGACTTCTACAACCAGACACATTCGCATCATAAATCTTTTTAGCCGTTCTTTCATCATTCATTCGCTCCACATGACCGAACCATCGCAAAAGACCTTTCTTAATTTTGTCGATAATGCTTAACTCAGCTTTGCATTCTGCTCTAATTTCGACATTAGGGCACCTATCATACATTGTTTTTTCGCACATTCGCCTGAGGGATCGCATTTCAACAGCATTCAGTCTACTTTCGTCCCTTTTTTTCCAACTCCATGCTTCGCTTCCATACATTAGGGTTGGTACCAGAACTCCATTATGAACTGCTAATTTAGCCTCTTGCGATAGACACTTATTTGCTACGACAGACTTTAAGGCACCATTAACTCTGTTACCGGCACTAACCCTCCTTTCAATATCCTTGTCCATATTTCCATCTCTAGTAAACATACTACCCAGATATACAAATTCTTCGACCTGTTTCAAACTATCTCCATTTACTACAATCTTACATTCAGTCATAGTTACATTTCTTTCAAAGACCATGACGTTCGACTTTTGCACATTCATTAGCAAATCACTCTCCTTGCACACTTCGTAAACCTTTGTAACCAAGGATTGCAGTTCCTCTTCGCTGTCAGCTAGGAGAACTGCGTCATCGGCGTACAGAAGGCAACTGACAGTAAGATTACTCATTTTCGCTCCCACATCCATACTTTTCAATTCTCTCATACATTTATCCATGTATATGTTGAATAACCACGGTGACATTACACATCCCTGTTTGACTCCTTTAGGGATGTCAAACCAGGAAGTTAATGACCCATTTACCCTTACACACGCTACACTATCTTTGTACAAGGAAGCAATAGCGCGGACAAGGTTGTCACTCACTCCATACTCCGATAGAACCATCCATAATTTTTTCCTATCAACTCGATCAAATGCTTTTTGCAAATCAACAAAAGCGCAAAAAAGCTTCTGGTTTTTCGCCAAAAACTTTTCTGTCATATTGCGTAATGCAAATATTTGATCCATACATCCTCTACCATTCATAAATCCACTCTGTACATCCCATACTTTCTCCTTGGTCACGTTTCTTACTCTTTCTATCAGTATTCTTCCATACATTTTGCCGACAGCGCTCAGAAGACTGATAGCTCTGTAATTCCCACACTCCACCTTAGAACCCTTTCCCTTGTATAACGGCATAACAACTGCCCTCCTCCAATCAGGTGGAGTCCTTTCCTCCTTGAGACACAAGTTAAAAAGTTTATGTAGCCATGTGAGAATTAATTTGCCACCCGACTTAATAAACTCTGCTGCAATACAGTCATACCCTTGCGCTTTACCATTCCGCATACATTTGACAACGCTGATAATTTCTTTCATACTAATCTGACTTACCTCATCATTTGCGTTCAGACACACCTCGGATAATGTCGATACATCGGCACCGCCCGAGTTACCAGTGTGCGATTCATAAACTTCCTCAAAGTATTCCTTCCATCTCTCTTTTATTCCACTCTCACTAGTCACCATTTTTCCATCCTTATCTTTAACAACTGTCATGCCTCCGCTTTCACTGCTACTCCTGGAGTTTTTCACAGCTTTCCAGAAAACTTTAATGTTTTCATGGAAATTGTGTGTCATTTTCATTCCTTCTTCATCCTTCAATTTTTTCTTCCGTTCACATACACCCTGCTTAACCTTTTTCTTACTTTCACCATACACGCGTTTAGCCGATTCATATTCAATTGTATTCTTTTTTACAGCAAGCAAATTTATCCACGCATCCTTCTTTTCTTTAACGAGTTTTTTGACTTCGTCGTCCCACCACGCATCACCTTTCTTTCTCCCTAGCGTTGTCACACCGCACACTTCTTTCGCCGCCTCGCACATACTTATTTTCAAACACTCCCACATATCGTTTATACCCATACATTCTACATCTTTTTCGTTCAGTCTGTGACTCACAGATCTTTCAAAATTATCTTTTATGTCAGCATTTTGCAGTTTTTCAACTTTGACTCTAGAAGGAGCCTGAACTTTGTTTGTTTGGGACCGCCATCCCTTAAACAGAATCACCCTTGAGACCACTAAAAAATGGTCTGATTCCATCTCGGCCCCTCTGTACACACGTGTGTCGACAGTTACAGGCTTCAATCTAGAGTCAATGATGACATAATCGATAATCGACCTTTCATTTCCTCTCTCCCATGTGTATTGGTGGATTCCTTTATGTTCGAAAAATGTATTTGATACAAAAAGGTTCCATTCCAGGCATACCTCTAGCAGTTTTTTCCCATTGTCATTCACTCTTGCATCCCCAAACATACCTAGAGCTGACTCCAGCCCATCTCTCCTTGTTCCCACCCAACCATTAAGATCTCCAGCCAAAACTATCCTTTCGCTATCTTTTTTCCCATTCATCACATTCATTAGACTCGTCCAAAACTCGTCCTTCTCAGATTCACAGTCGGAGTTGACAGGAGCGTATCCTATGATAACAAGCAATCTTGTCAGTCCGACCTTAAATCTGACAAACATGAGTCTCTCACTTACAAATTCATATTCATTCATGCCCTCTATCATTCTTGGCGATAGAAACGCAGCAACACCCCGGCAAGCTCTGTCCGTCTCAGGGAGACCGGACCAGAGAACCAGAGTATCACCGTGCTCCATCGAACCACTCCCTTTCTTCCAAGTCTCAGAGACACACAATAAATCTATACATTTATTCTTCATTATATCACACAGTTCATTCATCTTATCAGTCATACGTCCTTTTACATTCCAAGTGGCAATTCTACATTCCTGAGAATTCCTCCTCTTTGCGCCCCCCCGAGAGAAGCGACCTGATGGGTTGCGAGCCTCATCGCGCATATTTAATATTAGTAATTAAAAGTAGTTTAAAAGTATAAAAACATGCCAATGCAGCAGAGAAAAAAGAAAAAATAAAGAAGGAATACACGCTGGAAATACGATGCATTCGGTTAACAAATACAGCGCCCTACGCATCACCGAGTGCGGAAAGGGGAATGATGATGATAAGCGAAATTCACACGAAAGATTGCGATAAAACTGGAACTAGAACATTTAATAATATTCTTTAAAAAAACAAAACTATACCAACTGACCCGGTATAAAATAAAAAGTCTACAAATATGTTTTTTTAAATTAAATATTCGTCAATGTGACAAATTAAACTAAATTTGTGTCGAATATCAAAAAGATTAAATGACCACTTCAAACGAGTCATAATGTCCGTCGCAGGACACAGTACACGGGCCACGAGGTTTATGTAGTAAGTTGCGTCGCCGTTAGCGTTAGCAGGATCACCTACTCCTCGTCTGAGGGCCGCGACAGTTTCTGTCGTAAGGCACGCGAGGCATAACTCCTAGGTACATTGTCGCGAGAGGAAACAAAAGGCGGGAGAAGCGTTGTCTTTACAAAAGGCCTCGAATGGTTCCACAATCAGTAACCAGTAATCTCCCGACCGGGACCGGGATTACACTCGCCGCTGACTAAATAAGAGGTACTGAACCGACGCGCGACGGCGTCGGCGTCGTTTCTCCCGCGATGAATGAAAGCACACAAGTCGCTACCTACGGAATCTAAACTCCGCTAAACTAAACCAGACTGAGCTCAGCATCTGGGAAAGTTAGTAACAACAAGGGCGGGGGTTAACTTTTGTTACGCGATTGTTTCCAAGAGGGAGAAAATTACTTATTTTCATGTTCAGCGAGAATAATGTCGGCACTAATTTACATACCCGTACCTACGTATCTCTAAATATATAGATAATGTCGACATTCGGTGTTAATATTTCATTCCATTCGTTATTAGTCACTTCGTTCTAATGCGGTGCATGAAATTCTTTGTGAAACGCAAAATCAGACAAGTTGAAAATGTGTCGTATGGGTTTATGTATCTGAGCTGAGTGAAGAATACAGCTCTGTGTGTGAAATAAAACTAATATTTCGGACTATTTATGACTAAAATGGCTCTTCAGGAAATCGAGTGAAGAGAAGTCCGTTTCTTTGTGTAGTGGTTGACACATTCGCCTACCGTGCGAGTCCTGGGTTCGATTTCTGGCAAGGCGGATCTCAAATAGCAGTATTAAATATTCCATTGCGCCGGCGCTGGAGATCGTCTCACCTTCCATTAACAAAAATGATCCATACGCAATCGAAGTACAGAGCAATGCCTGATGCGCCACCGGATGCAGATATTGATGACGACGCCGTCGTGATGAAACCTGATAATTCACGACCTTTCCTACTATTTTTTTTATATATTGCGAGGATTATAATCCGTTATTTATTTTTATAAATTCATGAATCACTTTTAATCTCTCGCGTCCCTTGTTCCTAAAGTATTCAAAAAATATATTTGAAATAATGTTTCATTTTCATTAAAGAAATATGCAAAGTTCTCAATACCCATTTAAATATTTTAATCCAAATATGTAATCCGATTCTTAGATATGGTTAATTTTATTATTATTGATTTAGACGCTTGTCTCGCTCGCGTAAAATTCGGGGTTTGATTTCCGGTTAAATTGCAAAAATTATATGCAATTTTTTTTCAAGCCTGGGTGTTCTGTGCCGTAATTCACTACCCTTATTGTGTTTCAGGATCTGTAATAGTGCAACAAATGATGGTAATAATATGGCACTATGTACCTAACACTGACACAGGTGTGAGTACGTACCTGCTGATAACAGTATTTTTGAGGCATATTAAACATTCGAGTCTGTTCGTGTTGAAAATTCTGAGTGAAAGTCATAGTAAATTATTTAAGAAATTCGAATAATTAAAAACGAGTGTTACTTAATTTAATATTGATCGATACATAACTTATCGACAAATAAATGCTTCAAACTTCTCACGGGAAATTAGTTCTCTAGTTAGTTCTACTTAAAACTAGTTCCTCCGGAAAAAATATTTTTATCCGTATCTGAAATTAATGTAAATATTATAATTTTTCAAAATTATCGGATACTTAAAAACCTATATTGCAGAAAATATTAAAAATACTTAAAAACCTAATTATTTCAAAATCAATCATGAATATATAAATATTCGATTAAAAAAAGTCTCCGTTTATGGGCGTCCCTAAAAGGCTCGAAGAACTGACGCATCTCCAACGACTAATAACCGCCAGTTAACCTCCATTTCACTCCATTACCTACTTTTATCCTACTCAAAAGCTTAAACAAATTTATATACATAGGTCCAACAACGTTGCCCTGCGAGACGCTAGATAAGGTTTCTGACAAAAAAGGGACACGTAAGTCAGTTTTAATTTGAACATTTTATTGCGGCGACCATTGTACGTACCTACGTTAAGGGGGACGTAATTACGTCAAGCCTCACTTGCTTGGACGTGCTCGGACAGATGCTGCATCAGGGGGTATTTATTGGCGCTGTTTCCCGAGCTGTTTACCACTTTTCTTCTGGTAATTTAGTCCGGACCCGAGGACGTCATATCGGACATTCGTGACCATTTTCGTTCGGATGCCCAAAGGAAACTAATAATAATGGTAACCGAAAGATGACATTTATATGATGTTTCGATTAGTTTATGATAGCGCGATTGCTAACATTTGTGTGTGTTTAAATGTTTAAAATATGTTGAAAATTACAAAATTACATTACGACACCCAGAACGATTGAGAAAAATTATTATTTTTTATTTATTGCAACCGGCAGGAATCGAGCCCGCGACGCCTGTTTCACAGTCGGCCATCAAACTGACTGCTCCACGGCGCCTGTTGGATAATTTAGACGTTGGTGGAAAAATGCGATTAACATTTACTTAAATAGAAAATAAGCAGGGACCTTGGCTGTACAGAAAGTACATAGCGAGAGCCCCTCTGTAAATTATAATGCAAAATATGTGAATTGTTTTTTATACCCGAGTACATACGCTATGAACATGAACTCATCTCCGCCTACGGGTATACGGTGCAGCGCCAGCGCACCTTTCTTGCCTTAGCTCAGTACCTACTGGCGGTACTCGGCAGGTACCCGTACCGACATCGACACTTCGACAATCTCTGACATACGCACAAAATATCACAGCATGTTACCGACCTTTCAAAGCGTTTCAATACAACTTGCAAAGTTACCTTACCAAAAATCTATGATTTTCTATTAATGCCTGTTATTTTGGTAAGAACTCGCGCCTTCCACAAAAATGTTCCACCAGACCCGAAACATGTCAAAGAAAAATTCAGGCTCTTATTAGTTTCACTTTAGTTTTCTTGTAAATACTATTTTTCTTTTACCCCTAATAAAAATGAATGTGTAGATACGGTACACCAAATAATCCAGGAGATTTTTATTCAGTATTTTTAATAAAAATCTCATTCATCTTATTAATAAGATATTCGTACGAGGTGCTTCAAATGCGGATTCAAAAAAGTATTAATTTACAAATAGTAATAGTATTAAAAGTTCCCCTGAATCTTGTTCGAAATCAAACGCAGACATTTATACTACTTTAAACGTAGACACCTAACCTTCGTCGAATCGACAAATACGCGATAGCAAATACGCTCTCTCTTTCTCTTCTTTCCGCGCATGCCGATGATCGTGTTGTTGCTTGTCAACTCAGTGCTTGCCACGTAGTCTTTCGGAAGACAATTAAGTCCAACGAGTGAGTACACAATTTTCCGATTTACTGTAAATCTACTCGGCACTTCAACAAATGGTTACGGTTTATGTATATTTTTTGGTGACAAGTCGTAGTACTTTTGCAGTTTTTCGCTACGCCTATTATTAGAAGATAATGACATCGGTGAATTGGAGGATCATCTGACAGCGAACAAAAGACTATGTGGAGGTTGATGATGTAGAAAGTGATATTCGAGACGACCGACCGACCGACCGACCGACCGACCGACAGTAAGCATAACCAGCTGAATGCTCAAGGACGATTATCATCTGGTTTACTGAATTATATGTTGGAACTGCAATCACGGCCTATTCTATCGGAAAACATCTCCGGTAATTCGAGTATCTTAACTTTATCACAGTATCAGAGTTATATCCAAAGTCCGAACCGTCATGTTCGGGCCACTGGTAAAGCCACTACTTCTGGCAGAGTAGCGGCTATAAATATTGTACTAGTTGCCAGAGGAACAGTTTCTGCTGAAAGGAGTATGATAGATTCATTTTTATTATTTGAACAATTCACGATCAAACATATATGAGAAGAAATTATGAAATGGACAAATTCGGATAAAAACAAAACATCAAGCCTAAAGTGGTTTACCTATATTTTATGTTCTTTTCTTGTGATGGGGAGGGCACAGTGAAACCCGTAACAAAGAAACCGCATATGATTGAATTTTATATTTGTATGAAAGGTGGTGTAGACACCTACATTATTTGACCAAATGATGTGCTGTGTAATGTCAAGCAGCAGAAAATCAATCGTTGACGTGTATTTTCTTCGGCATGGTAAATATACAATGCATCAACCGCTACATTATTTACTGCCACACTGCCTGGTGCCTGGTGGTGCTCCACAGCCACTGGGGAGAAAATATGAGTCGTTGTGATTTTATGAAGAAGTCGCTAGTTGAACAACTTGTAGAACTATGACTCAAAATCCGATTAGATATTTGCATAATGCCAACGCACATAAATAATAAAATCTAAGATTTACTAGCTGCAAAGAAATATTAAAGTCAAAACGAAGGTAAGTCAACATCCGTCAATGATCCTTAATTTACAGATGCACCGATAATAAGAAAAATAATAAAAAATTTGGCTCTGTTCCTATAAAAAAGCGCATTCAAAAAATGACCGTTTAAAATATAACACCGCCATTTGTGGTGAACATATAGGTTGATTTTTGCGTAACTTGCGCGTCTACAAATTAGTTTTTGCATTTTTCTTTGAGTAAGGAGAATCTTATAATTTTAGTTCGCCAAAGAATAAAAGGCTATTTTACCCTATTTTTTAAATAAGTATATGCACGTAAAGTTATTTTCTTTAAGTTCTAAAAATGAGTACCATAATAAAAAATGCTTTTATAAAAATTAGTTTTTGACAAAATTAAAATAAATTTGTTTTTTTATCAGTATAACCTTTGCTTCATATGTGTCTAATAAACATAACAAAAACATGTTATGTTTTTGATTAGAAATGTCCACCTCTAAAATTGTTCGTCGAATCGATGAATGCTTAGGTTTAATGGAGTTCGTACAAACGTTAGGTGTTCGGGGTAAAAAATCTTTATTAAAAAAAATATATTTTTTGTATTTTTGGAAGGAGCCGAAAGGTCCTCGGTTACGTCATAAGACAGGAATATAAATGTTATTTTTTTAAGGATACGTATTAATAAAAATTAACGCGCGAAGGTACTTTCAAATAAAAAAAAATGTATATAATATGATAGTTCCGAGAAAATTACAAAGTTTCATAGTAGGCACCGAGTGCCCAAAATTAATTTACTTTCGCCTAATCCAGATGCGACTTTGAAATATTATTTTTTCGAGGAGCATTATTCAACGCCGAAAGCGGCCATTATTTTCTACCTGTATAAACCGTTACCCGATTAGCTTCCCGACTAAATTAATTGTCTTCCTTTTTTTCCATCCAAAACGTAACTTTTTCGAATTCATCTCAGCTTCATTGAATTACAACTCACTGAAGTGAAGAGTGGAGAATAGTACCCAGCATCCATTCATTACCTGCGTAGTATTGGAAGGAAAGTAAATTATCCCGGATTTAGGTGATGAATTTGAAATATGGGTCGGCCCTTACTCCATATACATTCAAATTGAGAATAGCTACCTAGAAAAATTATCCCAACGTAGTTATCTTTTTTTTGGTGGGTTTTTTTCTAATAGTAATCGTTTCAATTTATGTTAAAATCTTTTTAGTTTAGATATTTAGTTTCGCAGGCTCCGTAGCGCAGTCGGTTAGATGGATAGCTGCGAAACTAACGTAGCGGGTTCGATTCTCGCCTCTCGCAAGAAAGAAATAAAAAAAATGAAAATTCTCAACCGGAACCGGGTGTTGCGGTATAATTTTTATAACTTCCTTCCACATCCTCTCTTTTCCATCTTCTACTAGACTCTCTGATATTTTTTATATTCGTAAAATTAAAACTAATCATCGGAAATATTCTACGATCCCTCGTATATGTGAAATTTTTAACAAAAAATTTAATAGTCTTGATATATTTAACACCCCATACAATATGTACAGAAGAGAATTAATAGGCTTGATTCGTGCTCTTCATTCATAATTCGTTTAATCATTAAATCAAATGCAATTTTCCACTCTAACTTTCCTTCAATCATCCTTTACCACTCCTTATCAATTTCCTTCTTTCCCTTTCCACTATATCCTTGTTTTGCCCATATTTATCTTATTTTAATATATAGTATATTAATTACTTTAAACTTCAAGCCGTCGTCGCTTTATTACAGTATTATTTATTAAATACATATAATTGGATGGCAGGCCCTACTATGTATACATTTTATACAGTTTTTTTTTAAATATTAATTTAACCTGTACATCTGTTTGTATTCGAAATAAATCAAATTAAATAAAATAAATAAAATCTTGTTTTTATTATAACGATCATTTGACGCTATTCTTGTATATTTGTGTTATTTGTTTGTCTGTGTCATCATCCATCGTCATTTCCGGTTTATTGTTTCTACGCTGATCGTAATTTGTAAATACGTACGTACCGACGTTTGTACGTACCGACGTTCGTACGTACCGACGTTCGTACGTACCGACGTTCGTACGTACCGACGTTCGTACGTACCTTTTTTTCGGCTGATATTTTCATATTTTAGAAGAAGGCCTCGATAAAGGAGAAATAAAAAAAACACAAATAAAAATAGTGGTGAAAAATATACTCACAATAGTCCCAACGCACAATAATATGAACGATATAATTTATC
The DNA here is from genome assembly GCF_059751315.1 of Micrasema longulum. Classification (NCBI taxonomy): domain Eukaryota; kingdom Metazoa; phylum Arthropoda; class Insecta; order Trichoptera; family Brachycentridae; genus Micrasema; species Micrasema longulum. Next base: position 107,733 of record NW_028278565.1, read on the forward strand.
CATCATTTTTATTTAATTTTACAATACACCCAAGCGACATTAAAAAAAATTATACAGGTAAGTACAAACATAGTAAGTAATAATTTTTAAAATAAACAACAATTAAAAAAAAAAAATAAAGATAAAAAAGTGTATAAGGATAAAACTATTCATGTTTTCACAAGAACTCAATTGATAAAAATGGATAGCGCATACTAACTTATCTACTTTCTATGTATATACGTGCATCCATTTACACACATACATAATATGCACAAGCATGCACAAAATAGTATCGTATTTTATTATGTTGTTTTACTTTTTTATTATCATCTTCGGAATATTATTTTTTAAGTAGGTAGGTATCTACCGATATTCTGTCTTTCGCCGATAATCCACCGATCTGAATATTTGTTAATTTGGTTTTCCCTTAGTAAAATAAGAAATTTTGTAAAACTCACCTTTTGACCATTATGTTCCCATCTTCGAGTAGTTTAGTCACACCACATCGAGTAACTTCATGTTCGCGATGGATCACAGAGAAGTGGAAAAGTTTGTGCGAGGCGCTCTAGAGGGGCGGGGGGCAGGCGCGACACTCGCGGCGCGGGCGGCGGTCGGGGCTGCACTGGGCCCGGCGGCCTGCCGCGCCGCCGGCGCCGGGAGGGGAAGTCCTCCCCCGCCTTGGGCCGGACGGTGGGCTCGCGAGATATGAAATCCTGAAATGATTGTAGTTCACACTCCGATATGGTAATATACAAGTAACCGGTGCCTATTTATCGCAATATCGCTCCGGCTGCATATTATAAACTTTTATTTACGGAGCTTTCTTTTGGGTGCTCTAAGGTAAAAATCCTAAATAAGATCATTTTATCGCATTTATTATGGTACACAAACAATAAACAATACCTACGACATTGATCAAATAATCACATTTTTTATGTTTAGATATTGTTCATCAATTATTATGTGAACGCAAAATTTGTTTTTATTTATTTATTATATATACGGCATAAGCCAATTACAACAGTTACACGAAGAAAAGAGCGATACAATTATGGTTCAAGACCTGAAAACTGATAATAAAAGATCTATAATACCAATGGCTTATGATTTAGCCAGAGGAATTGTGAGATTGAATTTATCGAAAGCTTTAGAAAAGTCTGTATAAAGCACATCAGCCTGAAGATTGTCTTCAAGAGCACAAGTGATAGCAGTAGTATAATCAAGCAGATTGGTTGTAGTGGATTTGGCAACTCGAAATCCGTGTTGTTGGTCAATCAATACATTTTTGAAAACAGGTGTTATTTTTTTTGTTCTAATAGATTCAAATATTTTCGGAACAATAGATAACATTTATATGGGTCTATAATTTTTGACATCAAACTTGTCACCCGACTTAAAAATTGGCCTGATATATAAAATTTTCCAAGAATTAGGAAATGCGCAACATGACTTAATTAAATTCCTACCATTTTTGAGTTTGTCCGAATGTTTGTAGACAAAAGACTAGATTTCACCCTCTCGGGAGTCATTGATATTAACAAATTACAACAGGGATGGAGAATACTTTAGAAAAGGGAATATGGAAGTCTAGGCATTTACAGGGTTTATGACCTGTCATTGGCTGGTTTAAGGGGCCACTTTACACACTGTGTAACATTCACTACTTTGCCTATGTTTAAACATCCATAATTCTTCATTTTTTCCATTTGTTGATTTTAGTGAAGTTAATGAGTTGAAACCTTTATTATTGTAAAGAGATCCATCTGACTGAATACTTTCACATACAAGGAACGTGGAAAGTGACCACTTAAACCAACCAATGATAGGTCATAAGCCCTGTAAATGCCTCCACTTCTATATTCCCTTTACTAAGGTATTCTCCATCCCTGTTGTAATTTGTTAATTATATTTATATTATTCGAGTTATTACAATAAACCATACGAATAGGTTATTACAAATTATTTTACCTAACTACGAGGTAAAACAATTTTACCTCGTAACATAAGGGAATATTTAATTTTATAAAATGAGTTGAAGTTCTCCTATAATTATTTAAAGTATCGTAAAAGCTATCAATAATATATATAATCTTAAGATACAAGATAGGTACATTAAAGCGCGTCATAATATTATCGAAGGTTATAGTGTCCATGTGGAAGCATCTCCCATCCACCATCAAAGGTGTTACTTCATTATCTCTGTTTAAATCACGTCTGAAAAAACATCTCCTTTCTCTTCCTTAATCTCTCCTCTTTTCCTCTTTTTGATATTGTTAAAATGAGTTGAAAATGTAGAATCAAAAGTTGTTCCTAGATCTCGAATTGGGTTAACTGAATTAATGCTCATATTATTAATACTGTTAATTATCAATGTTTTTATTATTTTCCTAGTAAGTGTAATCTGTAACATTTTTGTACATTTAGGTGCATATCATTCAGATCACATCAAGTATGTACTTAAAGTATCGAGATATTTTTGGAGCATTTGTTGGTCAGCTGATGCTTCAATTCAACGAAATATCTTCGAATCGCCAGCATACGGCAGAAATCTCATTTTAAGAGAGGGCTGAGCTCATTTATAAATACTAAAAATAAAAGTGGCCCAATATTTGATTTTTCTGGCACACCAAATGTCGCAGGTATTGGTAATGATTCAAATCTATTATGCAAAAAATCTCGCTTTCATTTTCTAAATACGATTTCATCCAATGCAAGAGATTAGGTACCATGTTCGACGATTGCTTCCATTTTTTAAACTAGGATATGATAGTTGACTTTATCAAAGGCTTTTTTGAAGTCACCGATACTGGTGTTGTGCTAATTAAACACATTTTCGATGCCACTATGAAATTAGAGGTTCTTCATTAAATCTTTTCTCTTCATACTTAAGTGAAAGAATCCAGAAGGTGGATGTAGCTGCTACACGATCTTAAAGATCAACTGTTACAATAGGTGTATCACCAGGTTCCATATTAAGACCTTTCCTATTCCTAGTCTATATTAATGACTTACCTCATCTTGTAAATAAAAATCAGGAGATTGTATTATTTGCAGATGATACATTAATTATATTCAAAGTAAAACGACACCAATTCCTGGATTATTGATGTGTTGATAGTGTTAAATTGGTTTAATTTCAACAATTAATCAACAATATTTTGAGTTTGTCCAAATTTTTGTTTACAAGGACTGGATTCAATACCCTGGGGAGCTGTTAATATAAACATATTACAACAGAAATGAAGAACATTTCAGAGAAGGTTATATAGAAGTCTAGGCATTGACAGGGCTTATGACCTGTCATTAGCTGGTATAAGAAGCCATTTTACATACAAATAATTAAATTAGATGAATTTCACCGCATAAATAAAGGTTTCAGCTGTTTAGCTTCACAAACATCAACAGATGAAAAAAATGAAGGAATATGGATGTTCAAATATGGGCAAAATGGTAAATGTTACACAGTGACAATCAACTTACTGATAATTGATCCTGACGGCAAAGATTGTAATCACATTTATTACGGTTTTATTTAAGTATATTACCATTTTTATTTAATAATTTTACATTATCAATAATAAAGAATATTTCAAATGAAGGATGATATCGATCAATTTCATACAGAACATTGGCAGGATAAACTTTTATGTTATTTTACCCGAAAATACGAGATTCAATATGCGTCCATTACGATTACATAGATTATTTAATTGATACAAGTTACAAATACATACAAAATCAATTGAATTGAAGGCTTTTGCGATTATAGTAATTTGTAAGTGAGGGAGTTTTGCTATTGAATTTTTATCTAATATCCATTTTACTTCAAGAATATTAAAGTCACCTAAAATCACATATTGATAATTAGTATCATTGCCTTGAGAAAGCTATTCTGAAGTTTTTTAATGCAATCATTTTATAATGAGGGATTTGCATATTTGGTGGGACGTGGGATGTACACTATACACAAATTTATACAGAAGTTCGAGTTCACATTCAGTTTTATTTCCACCCATATATCTCTACAGTCACTTTCAAATTATTTCCTTCTAGAGGACACTAGTTTTTTTGAAACTGCTATCAGAACTCCCCCTCTCCGTCTGTGAGTAGAAATTGTAGTTTCACGATTTCTTTTATAGACTGCATATCGTATCTTTCGCGTAATTGAATGGAGATAAATTATTGTTTTCAATTCAATTCATTTATTTCAAGTAAACCTTGACAAAGAAGCTTGTTTGCTTTGAAACCGGTCGGTGAAAAATAAAATGTATTTATTTTATCATAACATATTTGCATTACAAATATACATTCACAGATTTGATGCGATTTATGTGAAAAAAAAAACTAATTTAAATGCCTTTATAGGATGTTCCATATTCAAGAATGAAACGCACCAACGTGTTTTTAGGGTAAATAAAATGTATCACCAAAATCGGATGTAGCTCTCGAATGTATTGACGAAGCCAAAGAGTTAAAGATATTTTTTAGAAATTAAAATATATTCTTATTTAATCACAATTATTTAAAAACTGTATTTTGTGTTATTTATATTCGAAGCATTCACTTTGTGGTCAAACATTTTACCAAATGTTATGAAATATTTGTATATAACCACTTACTGACTTTACCTGTTTCGAGACGTACCCGTCTCTTTGTCAGGACACCAATTTAAACAACATGCGAAACCCATTATACACCTATCTGTTATATCACCATAGATGTTGCACAAAAATATAAAACCAACACGGCATGCATTTTAATAAGCACATGCACTGATTAGGACAAACATGCACTGATGAAAGTATGAAAATATTTCTTGATGTTTGGAAATGGTCGAAAAAAAGGGGAGAGAGGATGGTAGGAGGGTCTTGAGTTTTATAGGATTTAGGATGGTTGTATACTGTATTTTGTGTTTTAAATAAATAAATCTAAACGTTCGGAACTCAACAAGCAATTAAATTATGTGATAAATCAAAAAGATTCGCGAAACAATGATCAAATTGATTCTGGCGAACTGATATTCCTCCCAGAAACAGAATCGTATTCTCAATTCATCAAATAAATATTAATTGACGTAGAACTGAAGGAGCGCTCGAGGGGTGAGGGAGAATAGAGGGGGCAAGGTGTTAATCAATATTGATAGCACCCTTTCGCGGTGTTATACTCTCATTTTAATTCATAATGAATAGCGGTTGTCTGATACAATTTCGTGAAGAAATTAGGCGAAATGAAATACTGAGATTGCGGGAAATGTTTAGTATGCGAGAAGTCGGAACAAGTCTCCCCTCGAACACTGCCGCTAATTAATCAGAGTCCTTCGCGTCGACAAGATTTCCCTTATTTTGTGTAAAAACCTAATCACTTACCGTTGTCGGTTACCGCCATTATTGACCTCGCTTATAACGTACGAGGTTTGTATTTCACAAGTGGATGTCGTTTCCTGGCTGTCCTCGTCTGCGAAGCTAAGAAGGGTCAGGAAAGGGAGCGAATTTCGGCCGTGGACCTTTATAGGAACTTCTCGGCATTCGCCGAACGAAGCTCGTTGTCTGGCGGTTGTATTGCAAATATTTCAGTGTTTGATTCATTATTTTTTATAAAGACCTAACCATCTCATAATTTAAAATTTATTTCTGTTTATTTTAGTTGAATGTAATTATTATTCCTGAGGTGGTATTCCAAACGCTCTTGCGGTCATTTTATCTCGTGTATTTACTTACAAAATACACGAGAAAAACGGTTTTCTCGTACCACGAGAGTGGTTTGGAATGGCATTTCTGGGTGATTATTTACACGAGGAAAGTAACGGATGAAATAGGATGTTCATATTTGATTAAAAAATATACTTAACAATAGTATATAGGTGTTAGAGATGAGTTTTTCAGATGCTCACATTGTTTTTCTGGGTTCATGTGACGTTTCGCATCGCATCGAAGCATCCATAATGATAATATCACATCGACACTCTGACGGAGAAATCAAAACATCGGCAAACAGTGTGAACTACCTACACATAACCCGAAACAACGTCCTCAACCGAGATATATATATATCTCGGTTGTAAATTTGTTCGTTCTTTACCTTTATGATTATTTATTTATGAATTCAAACGGCATTAATGTGCGCGTTTTGGTAGTCAGCAGTACTGCAATACTCGTAAGGTCCACAACAATGGATGGGCGCACTCTTCACCGTTCACGACAAATTGAATAACTAAATCTCCCGTCAAGGTAGAGGAAAAATTAAGTTGTTCTCCTCACGGCGCACTGTGGAACCGAATTCAGAATTTACGATAAAAAGTAAAAAGCGTAAAGTTTTTTTTTTTTTTTTTTAATTTTTAAACCTATTCACACATAAATTGTGTATTGGAGTGAGTTTTCAAAACCAAAAATGGCGTTTGTCGAGTGATTGGGGAACGCTGGGAAATCACAAGTTGACTCATTATGCTGCGACTGCGACAAATTTCCGTGTTTTTTTTTACCGTGTATATTTTTTTGTATTTTTTATTTGATTGTTAAGCAAGTAAATATTTTCAATAAATATATAACAAATATTTTTTTAATATATTCAAATTAAATAAAAGTATATTTTGATTCCGTCTTTTTACGAAAAAAATATTTCACGTTGATTTATAGTACATTTCCGCCCCCTGCATTTTGCATCTTATCTATCAGAAATTTTTTTAAATATGTCTTGTAAAAAAATTACAATATTATGTCTAAGTTTATCCAGCTTTTTGAGATATTCCTTTTTTCATAAATTAGTCGTTCTGGTTTTCTCACATATTTTTCATCAGATCTTAGTTTATAAATTTTTACTCAATTTATTAATTTTAATCTTACAGTTTTTTAAACCATAGCTATATATATTTCTTTATTTATTTTTATATATTTATTTATTTATTTTTATATATTTATTTATTTATTTTTATATATTTAATTATTTATTTATAAGTATTTACTTTAGTTAAAACTCTTGCATTGCATTCTAGTTCGACTCCATATAGAATATGCTTCTCTAATTTAGTTTTCATTCTATAGGACTCATATCGAGTCTGTGCAACACCGTTTTTTAAGAAAAATGTCACGGTTACTCGGATTGCAAAAGGGGTAAATATTCCTTTTTTTAAATAGACCAAACTCTTAATCTATCTTCATTGAAGAAATGATACGGATCTTACATGCATTTTCAAAATACTTAATGCTATAAGTGATGTCCCATCTCTGTTGCAATCGAGTAATTTAATGTTCCCAACCAGGTCACCCTGAGACAAAATCTGCTATTCATTAATTTTCTAAGAGTAACTTTTGTTTTTATGTCCCAATGTCCAGAATTTTTAGATTAGTTAATTCGACATACAACTTGGAATTCTGCGGTATCCTTCTTCTATCGATCTTCCTGATTTTCGAATTTCTCTTCGCCACTAAAACACTGTTGGATGAAAATGGCATGCCAATGCATAGTTTAGCTCGAAGTCTCATAATATGTTTATCGTGTTTACGAATACATTTAATATCATTATTTTCTTGCACTCATTTGTCCGAGGATAACATAAATCTATGAAGCGAGCTTCATAAATTTATGTTATTTTTGTTAAGTTTCTTGTACATTTGTTTCTTCGTGCATCTGTTGTATTTAAGGCTTAGGCCGTATACATAAAAAAATAATCATTAATGAAGACAACTTTAAAATATTTTTTTTAATTCTCACATTTGTTGTCCATTTTAATGACAGAACCTTAAAAACGATGAAAATAATTTTTTCAAAATATTTTTAGTTATAAATCATAAAAAAAAAAAAAACGTGTTTTGTGAATTTGGCCCTACTGCGCGGTGCGGCGAGGCGGTGGTGTCGGATGCGCGAGCTGCTCAACTTATATCCGAACAAGTTAACCAAATTACTCCGCGATAGTTCCCTCCCCCTTTCCCCTCTCCCGGCCGCCCAGCGGACGAGCGACGTAACGCAGACTCGTGTTGTTATCGGTTGACTGCCAGGCTCATTTTATCTATGTCCAGGCGGATGAAAAATACTGTTTCGAGTGTAAAATAGAACCAGAATTCCAAATGAGTGTTTTTTACTCGATGGCTGTTCGGGTGGCGATTCCGAAGGAAGAAAACCGAGTCAAGAAGTCCGCCTCGTGGTGTGGTGGATTCTCGGGGGGTAAAGATGAAATATTTGTTCGAGTAATCGAGTGCACCGACGCACTGCCCTATGCATTATCAGGGGCGTTTGGTGATGATGAACCAATAAGTATATTTTTTTTATCAAATTGTAATTTATTCAGAAATTTCGCAATAGTTTAACATGTTGTATTGAATATATTTAGTACATTTTCAACTATAAACGCCATAACAAGAAAATGGATATCAGTATGTGGAAAGAGATTTATGTAGATTCGGGCGGAAAACCTTAGTCGGGCTGGCGGTCGATCTGAAACCGTCTGTACCTGAAATCCTTCAAACCGCAGTCTACTTCGTTAATCGCTAAATTATTGATATCGTCATTGTTCCTTCACCGCCAGCTACCCGACTATTCCTCAACGTCAGGGCTTAATTTTAAAGAAAACTTTTGCGTATTATTTCTCGCAATTCGATAATGAATTAAGCTCTCAGTCGGTGGTCGACGCACGGCGGTAGAATAGTCCGACATCTTGACATGTTTATATGTATTAAAAAATATTTTTTTTTTTAATATAGGGGAAACATACAAATTAATGTATAATACGATCAGCAAGTAGCACAACTAAAAAATAATAGAACTGTTGCACTTTTATCAGTGGCAACTGGCGACATGTCGTAAATAAACGAAATAAAACACCGTGTCACAAAATCAAAGTCAATTCCTCTAGTGAAATATTTCTTCAAAAGGTTGTGTACTCTTCAGAGTTTTTTTAATTTTTCAGCCAAACGATTTGAAATTAATTTAAAACGTAAATATAAGTTTAATCGAGCATTCGTTATTCTCACTCAAAAAATACTTAAAATTAATATCCAACTATTTTTAGTTAATATAATATGATATTAACAAATTACAACAGGAATGGAGAATACCTTAAATAGGGGAATATGGAAGTCTAGGCATTTACAGGGCTTATGACCTGTCACTGGCTGGTTTAAGTTGTTTAAATGGCCACAGTCTTTTGTCTACGAACATTTGGACAAACTCAAATATTGTAATATGATATTGATGTTTTTTGTTGATATTTCTTGATAAAACTCCACAATTAATGATTATGATAAAATTACAAATAAACTTATCAATGAAACTTCTTGGTTTAGTTTTACTTGTTATTATTTTGACCAACGAGCGCTGTCGCCTAAGTAGGCATCTTCGAGACTGGTCAAGACCAGTCGCAGACCATGGGCAGAATGGTGAATGTTACACAGTGTGTAAAGTGGCCACTTTAACCAGCCAATGACAGGTCATAAGCCCTGTAAATACCTAGACTTCCATATTTCCTTCTCAAAAATGTTTTCTCTCTCTGTTGAAATGAATTTAAGAATGAAAATATACTTATTCATTTTCTACCACTAGTATGATTCCAGGTCGATAAATAATTCAATTCTGCGTGTGATATAAAACCGGGACGGCTACTCTCCGGTAAAAATACTGAAAAGGAAATACTTTCCCCCCGCAGTAGTGGTTGGAGCATTCGTCTACCATCTTTAAAGTCCTCGGTTCGATTCCTCAAAGGGTGGACTCGAAATATTGGTTTCAAATGTGGTTCCACCCAGCAATTTTTCATTGTTCCTAGACGAGCGCTTTCTGACCTGAAGCAAAAGACTGATAGCCGCATTTGATGTTCAAATTCCGTGCCCTATGCACTAATGGGTGTGGAAAAGGAAATAATGACAACTAGATGAAACGTGAAATGTTTATCTGGAAAAATGAACTCATTATATAAATTTTAAAAAGGCGTTTATGCGGGATCGTGGGACTTTTCAATATCAAGCCACTCGACCTTCCGCTCTTCCGACGAAGGTTCCAGATCGAGCTTAGTTTAAACAATTTACGAGCACGGAAACCTACGAAAACTTATGTCCGACGGTGAATGCTCACTAAAATTAAAATGATTATACTCAATATTATAAGCAACGTGGATATTGTTACCGTGGGGATTGTACCGAGAGGGGGTGGGGGTGTATTGAAACATAACCAATTTAGGCGGCACGGATAATCCGGCTTCGGGAGATAAATCAATCAGTGCGAAGTATATTGTTTTCGGGTAGGGAATAGGAATACATTAGTCCGGTATCTGGTACCGGAGTCTGGTATGGATTCGGGATGTGTCGCCGGGAAGCGGCTCCATCCTACTCCGGATATGGGACAAGAAGACCTTCTCTCACCCTTCACATACCCTCGTTGCAATTATACATACGGAAACTATGAGAGACGTCACGTCGGTCGATTTTAAATGGATTCAAATAAGTAAATATATTTCCAATAAATTGTTTACGTAAAAAAGAGAGTTTTATATATTTCTCCAAATTGATCCGTTTTATAGTGAGAACCTTCGATGAATGTTTATTTACTAAACAAATAATCTGTTCATTTTAGTGCTATGTACCCACTACCCACTACCCACTACCCACTACCCACTACCCACTACCCACTGGCGCTATAAAATTCTGGTTTCCTATGTGTAGATTCCGCAAACAATAAAAATAACATTGTTATCAATTAATCAATAATTGAATTTAATATTACTGTATGTGTATTACGGTAATGCGAAATAACTTATGCAATCAATTTGTCAATACTTACCATTATTGTTACATAATAAATGTGAAATACCTAATGAATTATGAATGAACTCACGATTATGTCTGTGGGATTGGTGTGGATGATTGGTCTGTTGAACAGCCTACCGAGAGAGGTGGATCTTTTCCATGCTGGAATTACCAGTTTTAGACTCTTCCTCTCTAACGATGAATCAGAGTGATTTCTTTATAAATATGCTGTGACGTTGTTATAACCATGTGTAATTGGCTTTTACGTTGTATTCTAGATTGAATATGATAAATACACTAATGAATAAAAATATACAAATATTTTATTTTCGATTTGCCAAATGATAAAAATAATCTTACTGTCAAAATTATGAATTAAGAACCACAAGCTTTACTCATTAAGTCGTGACTCGAGATGATGAGTAAATCATTAAACAATTTTAGAAAATCGTAATCTTACTGTGTGCATTTTAGCAGCTATACAGTTTCGCGATCGAAAATGGTTATAACAAGTGATGACATCTAGCGTTTAATTTTAATTAGATTAAAGTATATTTCTATTTATTCAATTAAAGAAAGTTTTTTTGCCAGTCTAATATCATAAACTCCTTTTTTAAGGTGTAATTTATAATTTTTTTTGTTTCTTTGTCAGAACAAATAAATTAATGATTAAATAATTCACATCTTTACGTTGTTTACAAAATTTCCCATAATTTATAATTCAAAAAGACAATGGTACGCGTAGTTTTTATTATTTGAATACACTTTGCCTTATTTCTAACAGGCTCAAAACCCGCTCGAGACTTTTGTTTAATCTTTTGTGATAGAATACACCGTTCATATACTCGTATGTAATACAAGTTCAGTTTCTAGTTTGTTCCTCCTGACAGTTCTTGTCTCGTTCCAGAATGTTGAACGGGATAATATCTGATGTTATATTGTTCTCGCTCCGTGTTTATGTAAAATACAATGAAAATACGTACATTGTGTTTATCGAGACTTTTATGTTGCTCATCCTGATTTTTTATAATATTCTTTTAAAAATTTTAAAAAAACGGCTTTTTCCCATAACAAGGTATGAAAATATTAATAATTATAAAAATAGCACTCGTGTTCATAAGCAATATGAAACAACAAAAAAAGTGTAGAGTACGTAGAAAAAAAAAAACTCTAATACACGTAACTTGAGCATACAAGACAAAATAACAGAGAACAAAAAATTATTCGTTATTGAATGACAGGAAATGTATCGTATTGTATTCAAATCATCGAAATCAGCACTAAAAACAGTACGACATTAGATTTACATGTTTAATAATAATAACAGTTAGGAAATAAAATCTTAAATTGTTTCGATTTTAATTAAATTTTAAAGAGTAAATTTGAGACTTAAGCACGTCAATTTTCGATTGAATTTTTTTTATTGTCTTTGGTTTTCATAGATTTTTAACCATCGAATAAAAAAAGAAAACTGAAAATCTAATCAACTGGCGGCTGAAATTTCATGTATATTTTATGAATCTGGTCATGGTACCGTAGCTGGTGTTGCGGATTCGCAGATCAGAGATCCGAGGTTAGAACCCCACTCTACCTCAACTTGATTCCCATTTTCTAATAGTGAGTTATTTACATCTCGATGAAAATGGCCCCAAAATCGAAATATTTCGGTTAATCATAAGAACGCAAATACTACATTTTAAACTAAAAAAAAGGTTTTAATTGAGTTTGCTTACGGGAATGTACATATAAGAAATTGGAATTTGCATTTTTAGACAGTTACATTCTGCGTACGATTAAAATCAAATCATAACCACTCTGTCGTTATAAAAAAACACATTCTATGTGATACCAAAAATATGTTATATATGGCTTTCTTAAAAAAAAAAAAGTTTCAATTGCTTGAATCTCACCCCGTATAGGAATCAATGGAAATGAGTTGGTGGACTCAATGGCCAATGAGGCCTGTGACTGTGGTGTTATCCTTTTATTCTCTCTGCCTATATCCGATTACGTTAATGTTCCTAAGGTTAGTGTGGGTGAAGAATGGAATGAAATTTTCTCTGAGTTGCTGACCGGCTCATACTACAAATCCATCAAGCCAGTAGTCCCAAAAATACCCTGGTTCCGTAACCTCAAAGTATCTAAATTAAGTGTGTCCCTTTTATGTAGATTAAGAATTGGCCATACGGTGTTGGCATCACACCTCAAAAGAATTCAAGTAGTGACCTCCGCTTCATGTGAATGTGAAGAGGAAGAGGAGACCGCAGATCACGTTCTATTTAACTGCAGATTGTACCTAATGACGAATTTTTGATGGACATTTGCTTACTGGGTCTATCTTTTCCACGTAATATTCAACATCTTCTTTCCTTGAATTGTCCCATGATCAATAGTGTGATAGTCAAACATTTAAGATAATACAAAAAAAAATATCTAAGACACGAAGTTTATATTCTGACAACCTAATTAATTTACGTAATTAAAATTATGTGAATTAAAATTAAATAAATTACTTATTGTTTTATTGTTCAGACCTGTTCTATAAGTTGTTTACATGTGATCCGCTCGTTAAATGTTGTAAAATCCTTCGTTAATTTGCAACAATTTTGCAACCTTGCAACAAAAACATTGGTAAATTAAGGCATGTATCACTCAAATTTGGGTGCTTTGCCGAGAAAAGAAAAAAAAAGTTCAATGAATATTTATAAACATTAAAGTATCTTCACCGGTAACTAACCTAAAAACGTTTAAAATGACGGCGAGAGAGCCAGCAATCGGAAATCAGACGCAAGAGAGAGACAGCGCCCTACAAAACAATAATTAAGGACGCATGTGTATTCCTTTTCAAACGACGTATGTCTTGTGCTACTACTGACGTGATGAACTTTGTCAGAACCATGTCAAGGTGGATTCATTTAGCATTATTTTTTTAATTATTTCACTTATCAATAGGCAGGTAAAAACACAAATCAGTACACCATGAGGTCAACTAATCTTCACTCGATTTTTTCTAGCAAAATTTTCACCCGCGAGTAGAAACTAATTAAATGAAACCAAAAAGGAAAATAATAAATATGTGTCACCCACCCTAATTTTACCGGACCGAGTAAATTTGCGCGATACGTGTGAACGGGCCCGTACATGACAGACTCGATCAATCATTTTAAGACTATTAATATTATAAATTCAGTAAAAATATTAAGCAAAAAAGTAATATGGAATACTTGAAAGGGGATATTATAGAGAGTCAGAAAAGCGATTAAAAATAAAAAGAGATAAAAATAACGATACGAACATAAAAATATTAAAATAGTAATTAAACACTGTCCAATTTCAGTAACATCACGCAACTGAGTATATCTGCAACGAACTTTTTATAAAAAAACATTTCGCAACGCCACAAAGTCGCCCCTGAGTAGCGTCCACTGAAACCGAACAACAAAAATATCGTCATTTTTACTGTGGTGTTTTGGATATGCCACAAATTAAAAAAAGACAGAGCTCCATATTCTTACATAGGCACCTAATTTTTTCGACTAGATTTTAAAATCAAACTTTGTAAATAAAATTATTTGATGGATTTAAAATCAACTCTTTGATTTAATCTTTGACACGTATTTGAAAATACATAAATAATTAATTAAAAATTGGGTGTTAACGTTAATCGACCGATAGTAAAATGTGAAATTAAAAATGCGGCTGCTGTAATTGAAAGTGTTTTTGTAATTGACTTTATTAACTGCATCGTTATCATTCCCCTTTCCATACCTAATAGTGCATAGAGCACTGCATCGGTGCACCAATCGCATCTTATCTTGATCATTTCTTGTTACATGAAAGTAATTCAGCCAATTCAGGGACTATAAAATATTATTGTTTAAAAACATATTTTCAAATAAACACTTCATGTCAACCATGCCGGGAATCGAACCCGAAATCTCTTGCGTAGTAGGCGAAAGCGCCGACCACTACACCACGGGGCCTGACAAATTTTATCAGCATAATTTATAATGTCATCAAATTCAGTACCTACTTGTCTATTGAAAATGTTGACTAATGTTGTAGTGGTCAATCTGACATTTAGAAAACAATGTGACCGATCACACATTGTCACATCTGGGAGCGAATTTCAAAAATGTGAATTTTATTTTACAAACTAAATTGTGGATTCAATTAAATTTGAATAGCAAGATATTCTTATCAGTACGGTACATATTTTTTTGGTATTATATACACATTGCGAATCATTTTACATAATATATATAATGTAAATAAATATTTTGTTGAAAAAAATTGTATAATTACGATTTGGAAATTAAAAGTAAAAATTTTCACTATTTTTTGCATTTCAAACAACTGTCGGAGAAAACAACCAAGGTATACTTTGAAGATCCGCATGGCCCCAAAAAGCATGATTTTTTTTATTTATTATTATCATAATTTTCGACATAATATTTTATTCCAAACATTGCTGTATTCACATTGCTTTATTCCTAAATAAAAAGCATAAAAGTTCAACTGCTGTGTTTTCCTTGTTTTTCTAAGGTTATGTCTACTGTCATATGACATGTATAGACATGCTCAAGTACCCCAGTTAAGCCATTTTAAAATAATAAATAATAAAAAATAATAATAAAAACGAAAACAGAAAAAATCATCGGAAAAGGAAATAGTTTTCCTCTTTTCACGCTTTCTCACATAACTCGAGAGATCGGGATAATAAAAGGTGTCCCAAAATTCAGGCAAGATAAGAATTTTGAGCCATTTGTGCGGTAAAGTGTTGCCAACAAAAAAAGGCTAACGTTAGTACGTTTAGTGGGTATCATTATTTTTCCTTTTATATTTTTCTGTTCATGTTTACCTTCTTAAATATTATTTTTTTTAAAAAAACGCGACAGCTGACAGTTCGAGGTTATTAAAAATTTGTATCGGATTATGGCCTTGTGGCTACTGTTGTGGGTCATGGATCAAAGGTTCGTAGTTCGAATCCCACTCTGCCCCAACTTAATTCTCATATTCTAATAGTGAGATACTTAAAACTCGTTGAAAATGGCCCTCAAAATGGAATATTTGAAGAACGCAAATTGATGTTTTTTTATCTAATATACAATAAAAAAAATAAACAAATATTCGTTGAATGTTTTATGAAATATCAACAAGTGGATGTTGATTTTTAGAACAAAATAGTTTTCAGCGATTGGGCTCATTAGCATCTTGGTGACTTAATTTTAAAAAATAAACTGAAGTTAATCGTCGAAATTGTCGCGTTTGGGAGTCAAAAAATCTGGAAGTGATTGTTAAGAAACAAATACATCCACAACGTACTGCTGTCAGTTGCGGATTTCGGGCTAGAAGCATGTGAGCATGTGTGCCATTTGGCTGGAAAAACAATTTAATTACCGCGCGTTTCATTTCCGGGACGTGTAATTTTCCATTTTAGTGATCAGAATTGGCCACCTAGATCATGCGATTTAACGCCATCGGACTTTTTTCCTTCGGGTTTTTTGAAGTCTAAGAATTATGTTAATAAACTGATGACCACGCACACTTTTAAGGAGGAAATTGAGCGCTGAATCAACGAAATTCAGCCATAGTTATAAAAAACTGTCATGGAAAATTTCGACAAAAGAATCCGTTTGTACCAGCTAAGCTGCGGGGGCTATTTGTCTGATTTACTATTTCACACATAACCTTTTTTACATATATATAAAAATAAACCACTTTTTAAAATTAAAAACCTATCGAAATCCTTTTTGCGTGAATTTTGGGACAACCCTTTTTTGTATATTCTAATTATCTGCATAAAGCGTTATTCCATTCTGCATCGTCTTATAACACTAATATCTAAACTCGGAAGCGGTATTTGTGTACGGTACGGTTACCAGGTTATCGGGAGAATACTTTAAGACACTGATACTCGAACGTTTAGTATGTCAAGTACTTATGCAAATTTAGAAAATGTTATTTTTTTACCCCAAATATAAAAACAGTAATTCGAGTACATTCACCGATAAATTTCTAGAGATTCAATCAGACGACAGGGAAAATTATTGATAATTTTATAAATAAGCATAGAAGGTCCCCGAACAGTCCGGTGCAGGTGAGATGCGAAGGCAGCTACTGGCTGTCGACTGTCGACCCTAAACACTGTGCCGTGTAGTATCTGTAGTATGTATTGCGTAGCAGAGAAGAATGTTCTCAGTGAATGCTGGCGGAATCTCCTATTCCACCTGAGGCTTGCGCGGCTCGTATATTGTATAAGCAACCCGATATTGGTTTACCCGAGATTTATGGGACCTTCGGAAATAGAATATGGAATATGAAAACAATCCGCTCGTCAATTTCTTTTTGGAAGGAAATAAATAAAAACTTACTTAATATCGCGGCAGTGCGGTAGTCCGAGTTTCCATAAATATGTGTAGATTCCTTTCGACACAATACAGAAACCATGAATTAGTTTCAATTCGCACATCAACCTCAGGATAATGGGAGTCCGAAGACGCACAATTATTATGTGGGTCATTTAGTTTTAATAATTTATTGTCATATTGTACTATATTGCGCTGTATTTATTTACAAAATATGTCGCTACATATTTGAATGCATATGAACGTCTTCGTTCACGGTTCATCATGGTTCATTTTCGGTGTCATGTAAGGTTTCGCCTCGTGTGCGAAAACTATAAACTTTAGAGAATATCTTTATGAATTAAAACTATGATCGGATACCTAGCTCGTTTTGTCGACTATCAAATCGTTGAGAGCGGAGGGTGGGTTGCGAGGTGACATCAAAGAGCTGCGTGTGGGAGTCTAAATTTGGGCTTGCGCGGGCACGGCGGGCATTCAGTTCAGTTTTATCTCCGGAACGAGTCGGTTGATTCTAGTAACTGAGGTGTTTACAGAGAGCTAAGAACGTAAATAATATAAAATTAACATTGAAAAGCAGAAAACATCGGGATATTGCGAAAATGCCACGTCCTCAGAAGAGAAAGAAGGCTATAAAATCTGGAACTCCGAACAAAATACGTGCACCGTGACTTACAAATGCGGAACGTGGAAGAAGAGCGCCCAATACAAGGAATGAGTGCGTACCCATCGACCAATTCTCCATAGGTTAGCCATTTGTACTGATGATTTCGATGAATAAATGTTATGTATGGCGTAGTTTTTTTTTCTTTCATTTCAACTTTTTTCCGACAAACAAAACGAAAAAATCTCCCAATAACGACCGTAACATATGTTAAATTGCATTCACAAAATAAATATCCGACGGGAGTATCGATAATACTGCCAGTATATTTGTTCTGCATTAAACAGATATTCACGATTTACGAAAATGTGGTTTACCTTATTCCCTGGTTTGTGACTTAAGCTGTTTAAGTTTACTTACGACAATGTTTTCATATGTTACAGATATTCACGATTTACAGAAATGATGTTTACCGTATTCGTGACTTGAGCTGTTATAAAGGGTGGTCCAACCATAACGCACGAAGTTGATTGTAAATAAAACAAATTTTTTTTAGAGAATCATCTGATTTTTAATTAATTTTAATGATAGAAAAATCTGTGACAATTATGTGAAAAACAAAATATCGGCCAAATGCTCTACACAGCTTCGGTGGCATACCTCTATCCGATGGTCCATATTTTCAATGACGCTGAGGCATTGTTGAAGTTTAATGTCGTTAACGTGCCGAATCATCTCCTCCTTTATCTCTTGAATTGTTCTTGGTTTATTGACGTACACTTTTTTTTTAATATTCTGAAAGAAAGAAGTCCAACGGTGTCAAATCACACGATCGTGGCGGCCAATTGACATCGCCATGACGCGAGATAACACGGCCATTGAATTTCTCGCTCAGAAGAGCCACTATTTCGTTGGCTGTGTGGCAAGTGGCACCGTTCTGTTGGAACCACAAATCGTCCAGCTCTATATTCTCAATTTCTGGCCACAAAATTCTTTATCATCTTGCGATAGCTAACACCATTCGTGGTAACTGCTTGGCTGACCTCATTTTCGAAGAAGTACGACCCTATGACGCTGTCAGCCCATAAACCGCATCAAACAGTCACTCTTTGTAGATGCATCGGCTTTTCGACAATCAAAAACGAGTGCACTTCAATAAGCCAAGAACAATTCGAGAGCCAAATGATGAGATAATTCCGCACATTAACGACATTGAACCTCAATAATGCCTCAGCGTCGGATAGAGGTATGCCACCAAAGCCGTGGCGAGCATTTGGCCCATATTTTGTTTCACATATAATTGTCATAGATCTTTCCATCATAATAACTTTTTGTTTTATTTACAATTAACATCGTGCGTTATGGTTGGACCACCCTTTAGTTTACTTATGACGATGTTTTTATGGATAAAAGATATTCACGATTTACAGAAATGAGGTTTATCTAATTTCCTGACTTGTGACTTGAGCTGTTTTTTACATAGTTTACTTATGACGACGTTTTTGATGTAAAAAATATACACAAACCCTTACAAATTACTACAAAATAGTTCAAATCGTAAATAATACGTATACCATTTTATTGTATTTATTAGATACTGTTTTGTTACGAGGGCAAAAGTTGACTTTTTCTTGATTTTTTATTTCCCCGGCTAAATTGTTGTACAGTTTACGCAAGTAGCTGATTTATGAATCTTGGTTGTCCTGCCATTTTAATTTTTTTTTATTATTTTTTTTTTTATTATTTTTTTATTTATTTTTAAATATACATTATAAACCCTAGTAGGAGAAGACCCGTGCTAAGGCAGACTAACATATATGTTTATTTATATGTATATCTCCATATACATACACACACACATAAGTGCACCCTTATAAACATTCATACACATACACACATACATTCACGTACATACACACATATACATGCATATATACAAACCCATATGTATGCATACACATACACATACACATACCCACATAAATATTTGTACATATATACACACACACAAACATAAACACCCTTACATACATACATATACATATATATATACACACATATATATATTTATAAATTTTATCCTTCTTGTAATTTTATTGTTTAGTGTTTAAATTGTCGTGGATGGTATTAATATCAATTTAACTTACCTTGCAATGTAGTAAAATAAGCTTTCATTTTCTTTTCTTCATAACTTAATAAGCCACTGGGTTGTTTCATTTTTTTGCATAGTAGTTACACCGTGTTGGGTGAACAAAATATCTTTAACCTTATTATAAGTTCTGGGAGCCATACTGCTAAAAGATCTCTGTCCGAAAGAAGTTATATTTATAGTACATTCCTGCCATCTCGTATTTTGTAAATGTGAATACTTATTTCTGTTTTTGTCTTATTTAACTTGATTTATTTAAGTTCGTTTATTATTAGTTTTTAAAATTAGTTAAAACCTTTTGTTTTTCATTGTGTTTAAATCACAAGTGTAGTATCGTATCAAAAGTATTTGAAACATAATCTACCATTAAAATTTATCATATTTTTGAAAATATTTATAAATGTAAAGCCACACATCGAAAAACACTACGCTCGTGACAGTCAGTCGCAGTAGTAGTCAGTCAGAACAAATGAAAACCGACCTGCGGCGAGAATGCTCGCGAAGAAATCTTAAATTCGACCAGACGCCTCTGGTTCCGGAAAACTGTTATCGAGCCCTGCCTGCAGAGGGGAAGTGGGGCTGGGGGTAGGCGGGGAGGCAATCAAACGCGCCGGAGACTAAACACGATATGTCAACAGGGAGGAAGAACAAAACTACACCGTCGGCATCGGCGTCGGCGTCGGCGTCGGCGTCGGCGTCGGGTGTACCGTGCAGCTGGACGCTGGACAGGGTAGGTAAAATGAGGATAGTCGTAAAAATTATACAAAATGAAACTAATGGTTCCATTATTATGAGTACATATTTACAACACCGCGAAGAAATGAGGCGTGTGTTTCCCGTCGAACCGATAATCTTACGGAGACCGAAGCGTCACCAAACTCGATTGATAAAAGAAGGGATCGAGACTAACACCCTGCCAATATACATAGAGATGATGGGATGCGATTCAAATCATCTCGGTGCTCAGTTATATAGAAATTTCATATGAAACGACACAGATTCTAATTTTTTAAAATTCAAATCCAAAGTACATAACGTTACATACATACATATATCTGCAACGACACAAATATAGACACTAGAATGCAATCCGAAATGTCGAAAAAGAGTACAAACGACAAACGGCATATAATCCCAAAAAAACTAAATGTGCAAGTGCACGTATTTTCCATTTGTCCTTGTTTACAGGCAGTTTGTTCAAAACTGCGACGCAATAACGAACGCTTTTCTTTGAATTTTGCGAAATATTGGCCATCGGACAATCTGACGATTCCACACATCACATTGGTTCGGAAATTTGTAACGAAATCAGCGCTCGTGTTTACTTTGGCGAAGGTGAAAATAAATAAAGCAAACGAGCGTAGTAAGGAACGTTCGGACTAATCTTGGTTTTTCAAGATTTTCTCAAAAATGGTATTACAGTTTTACGTAAGAAATTATTCATTTGCAAAAGTCGTTATCAAAATATCATGTTCATTATGATGATATTTTTGTGTCATTAAATTAAAAATACGATCTTTTAAAAAAGGAATAAATAAGCAGGTGGGAAAAACAGGATTTTGAAGCTATGAAAAATATACTACAAATTAATTAAATAATTCTTAATTTAATAAACTTCACAAATGAAATGAAGACCTATTTCTTGAATCTTTTTGAAAGTGATAGTTTTTAGCTCAGTTTCTGTGAATAGTCTATATATTGTGTTTTAGGTTTAAATGTTTTTCTTTTCTTTTTTTAATATTAAGTTCACAGAATGTTTAAATGTTTTTATTTTCTTTTTTAATATTAATTTCACAGAATGTTTAAATGTTTTTCTTTTCTTTTTTAATATTAAGTTCACAGATTGTTTGAATGTTTTTATTTTCTTCTTTAATATTAAGTTCACAGATTGTTTAAATGTTTTGTTTCCTTTTTTAATATTAAGTTCATAGATTGTTAAAATTTGTTTAAATTTTTATTGTTTAAAAGTATACTATGTATTGTTACAAGAAATGTACTATTTTTTTTTATGTACCGTCCCAAATGAGTTTTCTCGTACAACTCCTGGGAATATAATATCATGATATTCATGTCTTATATGTTTTATTAATAAATAAATAAAAAAAAATTAAAAAAAAATTTTTTTTTAAAACCGGGTTGTTGTCTAATGGCCAGCCCGAGGTTTGAGCTCCGCTTGCTCTGCCTCGGGTTTGATTTTTAATTGTGAGTTGTTTACGACTCCTTAAAAATTGGCCCCAAAATAAAAAAATAATATTTTTTATTTTGATTATTTCAGGGCTCGTTGATAATTTTTAAAGCAAATACATTTGTTTTATATTAGGCTGGAGAGACCACATCACTAATGACGAGGTTCTCAACAGAATCGAAGAAGGGAGGCACCTAATCAAAACCATATGCGCCATGAGGGTCTCCTGCACGACATCATAGAGGGAAGGGCTGAGGGGACAAATTATAGAGGGCGCCCCTGACGGGAGTATTTGGAGCAAGTGTGCGAAGAATTAAACTGCGCCTCATATGTCGAGCTGAAGAGGGCTGCAGAAAATAGAGACCAATGAAGGACGAGATGCGAGACTTTGCTGCGAACCAATCCCCAGGATTGAGACTGCGAAGAAGATATTGTTTGGGAATTTCAATGAGTTAAATACTTTTTTAATGCAGTTCCGCCAAGAATGACCTACTTGAAATATCAAGCGGGTATTGTTAATATTTATTTATTTATTTTGTTCATTAACGCCCAAAAGGCATTTGCAAAAAATAAAAATAAATTACATGCTAAGTTATTATTATTATTATTATTTTATTTTTTTATCTTAAGGATCTAAGATAAAAATAACTTTATTTAATTTACTTACATTTAACTTTGAATTATGTATCCTTACTTCTGTTCTGTATAAATACATTTAACTTTTTTAATAAAGATACCAGTCTCGAAGATGTCGCGAAAGCGATGAAACCGGTCACTGGATATTCCAAATTTGTGGATCTTTAATCCACTTTATATCACTCGTGTTTTATTTATATAATAAAGTACATACATCCAGTTAAAGTTTTTCACAAATTTATATTTGAGAGGACATGTTACACAGTAAAAAAGGAAAATAATATAATATATAAGACAAGAGAAAAAAGGTAAAAGGATGAAGAAATAGAGTATAGGAGACGGATTTTCATAATATAGTTGACCGATTTAAAATATTAATATGATAATAACATGAACATAATTAAAGGAACACAAACTTATTGCACACTGACAAATGTTTCATTTTACATTGTTTCAAAGTCACAAAATTATGTAATAAAAAATCTAAATGGGGACAAAGTTAGTTAAATTTGGAGCAGCTACGATAAATAAACGAATTTTGAAAATAGTTTTTTTGGGCAATAGATTGTAAAAAAAAAATAACTTGTGTTGACTTTACGGGGCAGTTTATTGAAATACGCTCTAAGAGAAAGGAACCATCAATAAAACTGTTTAAAATTTTGAAGAGGATATAGTTCGTTCGTACTCTCCTGCCACACTATACTTCTGGGGTTGCGATATACAGATAATACATATCCGATATGAGAATGTATAAAATATTAGCCAATTATAATTTCAGTCACGTCTCGAGGCTTTTCGCCATTCGATTTTTTTTTAAGTGTTTGCATTTATCTATGGGTAATATTCGACATTACAATGTGAAGAACATTTGTACATTGTACATTGTACATCGTACAGCCAGGGTGTGTGAATAGTCCCCTTTGTGGGCTACCCTGTACAGTCCCTGTACGCACTCGCGAGGCGCCCCTCACTACCCGCCCGGCGCGCGGCGACGCGCGACGGCGACGGAGGGCAGCACGCGGGACCTTTACTGAATACTCGCTCATTTGAAAGAACGCAAACGGAGGATGCTCGCTCAGCAGACTTTGCCCGTATTCTATCCTTACTTAGAAAATCACATTCCACGCTCTGCCGAACACAAATTTCACTAATATCATTATCTCCCATACATCGAATCGTATCGAAAGGAGCAGAAAAGGGACATTCCCCGCACATTGAACTCTGCTAATTGGCTATTTACCTGATACATCTTCCGAAAGGTTGTCAATTACATCAATACGTGACGCAATATTTTCATCGACATATTTTTTCAAATAGTGAAACATTTTTTTCTTCCACAAAACCTGTTATAGATTTATATTTTACATTTTAATTGCAGGTACACCCAGTAAGTTATGGCTTATTTTTATATTTTACGAGCTAAACCTGACGACGCTTTTACTTTTGTTAGTACATACATTTTATTTATATTTATTAAATTAACACAATCGAAAGTCTGATATCAATATTTGTATTTAGTGCAAATTAGTTTACGGAGACATTATAATTTTTGCACTTCCGTTTGCATAAATTGTGAGGACAGATAATTTTGATTGGTAACAGACATTTGCATAATCAAGGAGCGGGGGAAGTAAGCTCTGGACTAATGTTTGCTCAAAATTGATTGGCAAGAAATTCTGTAATCGTTTAAGTGAATGCAAACTGCCATAAAGTTTACGACTAACTTCGTTAACCCGATCATGCCACTCTAAATGCTTATTGGTGAAAATACCTATGTTTTTGACTGAAGTCATAAAAGAAATTTCTGTGCCATTTATTTTGAAGAAGGACTTGAATGGACCGTTCAGATGTAGCCTGTTTTAGGAGCTTCTCTGCATTTAAGAAAATGATACACTCTGTTACCTCGTAGTTAGTTATGTTATAAAATGTATCGAGGTTATTCTGATGATACGGTAAATGAAGAAACAGATATTCTAAAGCCGAAATGAGATCCGATGTGTTGAGAAGGTTATATTAACTGGAGATGGAGAGGGGTAGGGAGGTAGGTACGGTAAGAAGAAGAAGCTCCTTTCACCCTTTCTCACTCTCTGAAAGGTTAAATGAATGAAGACACATTTATTAATTCGGAATACTAATGAACGCATTAAACAAAGGATTTGGAAACAATGTCGGGTATATAGTCACTATTTGTAGAGTGTATTTTCTTCTTATAAAGCTCATTAAGTCATTTAATTATTCCACAAACAATACTTCATATATATAGCAAAATTAAACATTCGCGGTTGTTGGAATATTTAATTTTACAAAAACTCGCATTAAATTTTTTAATTCATCTGTTTTTGTAAATCTTTTTTTTTAAATAACACTACCAAAAAAAAGAATTATTTAAATGAAAACTTGTATAGCATATTAATTCATATTTTAATTGAATTTTTTTACAGATAATATAAGACGCAATTGAAAAGATAAGATCTGGACTTTTTTGTTGTTGGTCTTTCTAAACGTCTATTTAAACGATCACTGAGAAAGACTAGATCTTGTCTCGAGGTAGTAATTATTATTAATTTGTTTGTCCTAGCTTAAATTTTCATTAGGTGTATTTTATTTTGATTGTACCGATATACTCTTATATACTATACAAATTGTGTTAACCATTATTAAATGAACTTAATCAGTCCGTAAATAAATATTTTTATTGTTAGTATTCATACGAATGTTTGAAAAGTAAAAATGAAAAATATTAAATATAAAAAATATTCGGCGACTTCCCTCCCTGAACACGAGCAGTTTGCTCACTCACAGAAGTGAAGTAGTGATAATTATATGTGAAATTAACTATCGTTATTATTATTATATTTGTTTTTATTTTTTATTTTATGTTTATTTATATATGATTAAAAAAACTTCATTTGCGGATGGATGTGTTTTCTGCATCAGTTACATCTCCAGTGGTATCTTCAATTATTCAAAACCATTTTATCTCGAACATAAAGATCATGCGACCATTATAATACATTACAATGTTTTAACAATATAATTAAGTCGACTTGATTTTCGCAGTTATAGTTAAAATGAATAATAATAATTCTACTAAAAGTTCCGAATCATTATCTTACTCATTGAATCATTATTTTATAAATTGAAGATATTTAAGGCTGTAGCCTGATAAAAAATAAAGAAAATCAAACGATTCTGCCATTTTAATTTGCAGTTTTTTTTAAATCTCTAATTATACATACGGAAATAATTTTACGTAAGATGTAAATTTTTTTTTAAGGTATTTAAAATAAACCTCAAATAAAGGATTTGTCAACTTATTAATAACCATTAAAAAAATATTTGGAATCCACTCGATTGTTTCAAACCCAGAATAGAACAGTCGTTTTATATAGGAAAGTTATATTAAGTTGACTACATGCCAATGATAAAAACAGTAATCTTAATCTTCTTAAACGTCAAAATCTTAGCAGTTTCTCTTAACTCGAATTCGACTCACTTTTTCTAAACCGTAATGTATTATTTATAAATAGATAAATAAAATGAGTGCCATGAATTCATTTTTCTGGGAAGAAAAAAATGTTAAAACATGTTCCTGGCAGAACGGGTATCTAGATTTTCTATCGAGGTTTTGTAGTGTGAAATGGTTATTCCGAACTTTATGTAACAAAAAATATAACCCTTTCAATGGCGACGCCGACGTGTGTTGCGAACTACCCCCGCCCCCGTCTACATGTGGAAACTCGACGTGTTCTCGCGCCCGTGGAATGCATACTGCGACACGATATACTCGCAGTGGGTGCTCTTGGGAGGATATCATTATTAGTAAGAATGCCATTTAAAAAGTTTTTTAATTGAATTAATACAAATGATTTATTTATTATCCTTATCCGGGCAGATGAAAATACAGTTGCGTGTGTTTAATAGAAATAAAAACCCGGGATGAGTATTTTCGACTCGATGGCTGCTCTCGGGTAAAAGTCCCACATAAAGTTATTCACTTCCTCGTATAGTCGCGGATACCTCCCGTAGTAAAGTTTTCACAAAAAAAAAATGATTAAACCTACAAAGTATGTAGTTTTGTATTTAAATACGATTTGCTTCGCAATCAGCGGAGAGGTTTTTCGAATTGGCTGACAGATTGTTGGATGTATTTATTATTCCAACTAGGCCACTCCACGTTAAACTTTGTATTACCCCCCCCCCCCTCTTCCACAACTCCCTTCTACCCCTTCTCCGCGGTCACACGCTATTGGCGCGGCGTATGTAATCCATACCAACACTTCATCAGATGCGAGTAAAAACTATAAAAACTAAATGAATAAAACTTCGATCAGAATAAAACAGGCATTGCAGTTTAGTGGTAAACTCGCCAATCCACAAATTAAATTGTAAATTCCAATGAATTATTAAACGATTTAAATTCACATTTTACACATTCCTACTTCTCGTTGAATTATTTTTTAACATACGAGTACAAGAACATTTTGTTTAAAAAAAAAATAACTACCGACATATATTTTGACGTTTATTGCAACGAAGACAAAAAACTTTTTTAAGAAAGACACATGGAAGATGAGGCATTTACAGGGCTTACTATCTGTCGTTAGTTGGTTTTAGTGATCACTTATGTTGCGATAAATGTCAATCTCGATGACCCCCAGGGGAAAGAATCCCTTTGTCTTCAAACATTTGTATGTAGCTATCAAAATACCGTAGATGCATAGATAATTTAAAATATTTTTGACCGATGCAGATCGGTAGTAAATAACTTTAAGATTAAATATAGATAAAACATAGGATCCTACACAGTAAAGGACAGATCCGAAACAATGACGTTCTCGGACGAATAAGATAGACAGAAAATGAAAACCATTAGCGAAAGAAATCTCGAGTACTTCTATAGTCATTCTGCAAGGAAGGATAGAAGGAAAAAAGGCGCATATCTTGGCCAAAGGATTCGTGAGACTTGTTCCATCGCATCACTCGGTCCTTGTTCGGGGTAATTGCGATCGAATTCCGAACTGCACATATGACATCCGACCTCGACCGGGGAGAGGAACGATAGAAAGAAGAATAAATATAACCGATACATTTTTATTTTTTATTTCTATCGTGTCTGCACACATATTGCCCTATGTACCGTTTGCTGAAAATATGATAACAAAAACACACTCCCGGTAACAACACTACTCTAATTTTCCCGTAAATATTCAATGTGCGATATAGTTCCCGAAGTTCGCGATCTTCGGAGAAAAACGTATGTAAAGTCCGCACCATAATCCACGGCCACGTAAATGTGTGCATGTATTATATCACGGCCTCCGCAGTGAGTGTGTAGGCAGTGGGTACACAATAGGTAGGAGAGTGGCGGGTGCGGTGCGGGTGCGGACTCGGGGGGAGGGTCGGAAGAGGGAGAGAGTGATGAGCAGTACACGAGCACTGACAGTGACAGAAAGCCACGACTATTTTTTTAAACGTCTCATTTGTTAGATTTTTAAATCCACCGCGATTTCCTTTGCCACAGAAAGGACAAACACCGCCCGATATTATATACGAGTTTACCTCGCGGCCTTATTGTACGTAGCTAGTATCGCTATCGGCTTTCTTCGGGTTAGTGGAGGCGGAAGGAGGTTTGAGCGCCACGCTGCCCCCCGTACGACTTTTATTATAATATTAATTCAGTCCGGGGTCTATCCGGCCATTTGCCGTATCTGTTTCATGCAAATAATGCAAAAGGTCAATGTTTTTGTATGATTTCTTCCATCCGGTGAATTGTTGTCCCAGTAGCAATTTCCCGTCAGTTGAAACCGTAAGAACCGATAGTCAAATAAACTTTCAAAACGAAAAGTACCGAAAAGTTTAGAATACTTCGAAAGATGTGTTGATCTTTTGTTTACTTATGCTGCACATGTAACGGAGAGATATTATATAGAGGTATTATTACCGTAATAAATTTACCTCAAAATTCATTTTGAAAAATTACTCACCATAATATTTTTAATTTTTTTTGTTCATTTTTAGAAATATTAAAAACATAATAATAACGCATTCCTAACTCCACGAGTGTAAGAATCCTGTGTTGAGTTGGGATACGACTTATATTATTACATTTTCGATTATGATTAGTAAAACGGGATACTTATTATTTGCTGGCAACATATCGATAACTAGGAGAATATATTTATAACCGTTAATTAAATTATTAAGTCAACTAAAGGCAAAATTGCATTTTACACAAAAATAGCAATAAATGAATATGAATGTAAAGAGTAAGAAAAATAAAAAAATTATCTTTATTAGATATTAGTAGAAAATATATCGGTATACATACATATATTGCAGTGGAGAGAGCGGAAGTGCATTTTTTCGTATAAGTTAGATTAAAATAATCTTAAAAATAGAAGAAGTTAGAAAAACAGTCATTTAGAATACAGATAAAAGTCAATAAACGGTAAACAATTGAAATCAACATAGTATTATTTAGGTATTTCAATTTGAAGATAATAAATTGATACACTGCCTTTTAAAATTCAAAAATCCAAATATTTTATTGTGACTGCCATTTTCATCGAGTTGTAAATACTCGTAACTCACTATTATAAAATGGGAATCAAGTTGGATTAAACTGGAATTCGAACCACGGACTATCGAGCCTATCAACTGAGGCCCGCGGGGCCGATTTAATAAGGCCATGACGGCAGATTTATTATGGCCTACTGGATTGATTCAATGAATCCCAAAGAGCTGAATTTCCTAGCCTGCAACAGATTTTTCGCCATTCAATGTTAATCGCTTACTGACCAAGCTTTTGGAGTAGATATTTAATGTATTATATCTGTAAGTTTTATGTGGAAAACCACGTGTAAACTAAAGGAAAAAGTGACATTATTCCGATTGACAGATTCTTCTTAATTACATTTAGATTGCTGCGAACAGCAAACAATACATTCACTGTGTGTCTAATCTACTGTGGCTCGAATGACCACATTTTCTCGCATGCAACCTGCTTAGCTGCTGGTACTTATTATTTATATGGTTGGCGTTCATTTTATAGAACTCCATTTTATTATTTCAATTTCAAAATCGAACAATCATTTGGGTCCACTTATATAATTTATTGAATTTTTTTAAAAACAAAACATCGGAAAATTGATTCAATAATTATTATTTTTTATCAAATCATTGATTATTATCACAATGTCAACTAATGCAATTTCTTAAAAGCGCTAATACCGAAATTTCATATCGTTAAGTAACCACCTGTAGTAGGCCTCGTGATGTATTGGTCAGCGCGTTTGCCTACCATGCAAGAGGTCTCGGGTTCGATTCCCGACATGGTTAATGTGAAATATTTATTTGAAAGGGTGTTTTTACACTAGAATATTTCATTGTCTCTGGACTGGTATCTGAAGCGTAAGACTGATAATCTTACCTTCACAAAACAAAAAATGATCAAGATACACTGCAATCGGTGTACCAATGCAGCGCCCTATGCACTATTAGGGGCGGAATGATGATGATGATAAAGTTACCAGTTACTTTTAGTTTTTCCCATGATAACAATCTATGTGCAAGCCAAGTATTATTTAAGTACCTGGACTTGTACACTGTACAACTGTATATGAGGACCTCCAGTTTACGAAATCTTCAAATTCGTTGGAAAATGCCGTAACAACGCGAGGCAATTGTCCGAAACGAAATTAGTAGACTCAAATTAGTGTTTGATTTCGACATTAAAATTATTTTCAAAAACTTTTCTTACTTTGTGAAAGTTACTAGTTTAAAAATATTTATAATGTACTCTGTGTCCGGGTGGATGATAAATACAGTGCTGTGTGTGTGTATGTGTGTGAAATAAACCAGAACCCCTGACGAGTGTTTTCGGCATAGCCTTTCAGCTACTGTCAGCTAAAATTCCCGAGAAAAGTTATATACCGGAGATAAGTTTGCCTCTTAATATAGTGGTCGACGCGTTGGCCTATTATGCTCGAGGTTCCGGGTCGGATTCCTGACTCAGTGGACTTGAAATATTATTTTAACTGCAATATGTTTTTGTTTTTTAACTGACTCTCGAAGCATAATACCGATTACCTTACCTCCGAATTAAAAAAAACTGATTGCGTGCGAATTGAAAAATAATGACGATGAATATATGTTTGTAAATATTTTCTTTCAATATGTCAAGTAAACGATATTTTCCTATTCAAAAAATAGTAGATATAAAATGCTAATAAATATTTCAGAAAACTCAGCAAAATACAGCAATAACGTATAATTGTTCTAGTTAAATGTATTTTTTTTATCAACTACCTTTATTTATTTTTGTGGATAACGTTTATTTTGTCATTCGTGAATACCCATCGAGGACTTTTTTGTTTTGCGTTTTTTTTTTAGACGAGACAAGTTTTCGAGACAAGAAGATTAATTTTTATTTCATCGTTATAATAATGACAGCTGGCAAAGTTTATATCTGGTTGTTTCATATTGAAACGTTTATCTCATTTTATATCGAATAATGTGTTCATTAAACACGCGGAAGTCTCGGACAAAAGCGGATAATTTATATTTTTTAAGATTATTATTCCACAAAACGGGTTGTTTGTTTCTCAAACACTATAAAATAAAAATATATAACTTACAAACTGACTTAAATTCTGCTTTCGATATTTTGTGAAACGAATAATAAATCATTTCGATGGCAAATTTCTGGCAAAATGTTCGCGATGCCTTCGAGATGTTATGTAGGCAATCAGCGGAACACGGAACTTCATTATTACGAACGAAGGTAATAAATAATATTATTTCTGTCGTATTCTATTGACTTCCATAAGATCACGTTTAGATAAACACTCGCTTATTGATTATATTACAATATAATGCGATGCTTTCTGTAGAAGTCCTTCTCGAGGACCAATACACGAACCAGCCGGCCGGCGCGTATTTTGTGTACTTACATTGTCCCGCATCCCACCTTATATATATATATATATATATATTAAATGTCAATTAAAACGGACATGCGTTCACTGACAAATGAATTGTCAAAATTATTTCAGCGCGCCTCTCCCGGCCGTGTGCCAAAACTCCTATCTAAATCTATACGGATACAAGCGTATCCGGCGTTACGAAATATTCCCAAATGTTTATTTAATTACCCTGAAAATTTTGTTGCTTCGAAATGGTTTAAATGCAATCAGAATTTTAAATATGTATTCGCTCGTTTTATTTGGGATCATGAAATGATTTCTCAATAAAATGTATTTAACAGGCGCACAGAGCGTAACGGAAAAGGCGCTTTCGCGATTTTTTACGCAAGTCCCTATTAAATCTCTATATACATTAGATACTTGCCAAACTATCTGTACATAATTAATAGTCCGATCATCAGAAATATTTCTTCTATAACTGCGGTGGTAATCTTCTATAACCACTGAGGTGGAGTGATGTTCCTAATATGTGACCGTTGGTAAAAATATCAATATCTCGAATCAGTTTGGAGTATGTTTCCTCGTCCCTGTCTCCCCGCTCTCCCCACTCTCCCCCCTAGTCCAGGGCCCGTAATGCGACGTCTAACTTCTAACTACTAACTACTTACTACTTTTTTTCTTCTATACTTTTTATAGTTTTCTTCTATACCATACCAACTTTTCTTCTATACCATCAGGAGTGCCCCAAAGTTCACACCTCGGGCCACTCCTTTTTAATGTCTATATTTATGATATCAGTCTATGTTTCAAATTCGCACAATTCAGTCTTTTTGCCGATGATATGAAAGTATACTTACCTATTAATAATGATCAAGACAGTATAAATCTTCAAGAAGACCTTAATAGATTAAACACATATTTCATTAAAAACAGATTGTCTATTAACATTAAAAAGTGTCAGCATATTTTTTTTTACCGCATTCGTTCTAAAAAAATAATTATTAATATAAAATCAACGAGTTAACTATAAATTCTTCTACGGAAGTCCGTAACCTTGGTGTTGTACTTGATAGTAAACTTACATTTTACAAACATATGGAAAATACTGTAGAAAAAGCTTACAAAATGTTTGGGTTTGTCATACGATCAACCAAACCTTTCACAAGAACTGACGCATTAAGAAAACTTGTTTTTTCATATGTACGTAGTGTCCTCGAGTTTGGTTCGCCGATTTGGAATCCTCAATATAATACGTACAAAAATCGTATTGAACATATTCAAAATTATTTTCTTAGACGATTAGAATTCAAAAAGAATGTTTCATTCTCAAGTAGGAGTGAGTCAGCTAATTTTCACTAGGTTTGAAATCTCGCAACTCGGCGTACCATGTTGGATATGAGCTTTCTTTACAAAATTGTAAATAACGTAATTGATATCCCAGAAATTGTTAGAGGCATTTCATATCGAGTCCCTGTCCGTAGAACTCGTCAATCTGTACTCTTCGACATTCCTAACTCAATGACTAATTATTTAAATAATAGCACTCTACGAATAATACAGATTACCTATAATGACAGTTTTAGTGACATCGACATACTACATTGTAAATACCATATTTTTATCAGATCAGTTAAAGACATTTTAAATTTATCTCCTCCTTGACTTTTAACTTTTAATTTGATTTTCAATTTTATCTTTCAATTTTAACTTTTTAATTTTAATTCTTAATTTTAACTTTTAATTTAAACTTTTAACTTAATTTTAATTTAAACTTTTCATTTTAATTTTAACTTTTACTTTTAATTTTAATAATTTGATTTTAACTCTTAATTTATACTTACCTACATCTACTACCTGCATCGAATAATTTATTGTTAGTTGTGATTTTTTTTACAATTAAATTGAAATGTTCATGGAAGCAGAGAGAGAGGGAGGAAAGTAGAGTAGCTATACAATGTCTTCTCCTCTTTATAAACTTTTTGTGTAATATTTTTATTTTTACTTTTTTAGAATTAAATTATTTTTTCCCTCTCCTCCTGCATTCATTAGTGTGAAATCTGTAATTGGTCTTACTTTTTTAAATTGTTCTTTTGTACCTTGTTTTAAATAAAGACTATGATTTCATTCATAAATAAATAAATAAATACTAACTACTAACTACGGTGACCGAGCGGAAGCGGCAGTGCGACCTCGCCTACTGGTGGTTTAACTTAAGCTGGCGCGTTTAGAAAACTCACACTAACGCGTTTAAAATCTACAGGATGTTACTTTTAAAAAAAGGTTGTATGAAATTTTAACCAAACGTGCTACCTTTTTTTAAAAATTCGGTGTTGGATTGGAGGGTTGTTTATATAAAAAAAATACAATGGGTTTAGAAAATGTAATATTAATATACTAAAATACTTTGTTTCATTACTTTTAATTTTTCAAATCATTTTTTTAAATGTTGAATTTTACCAAATATAGTCCTTCCAAGAACAAGGGGCAATTTAGATTTGAAAAAATGCATTTTTTATAGTCAATTACTCTAGAACTAGAATGCGAACTTGTGAAGGTTGTTTTAAGTATATGAATAACAGGATTTATTGTTTATCAATAAGTGTGTATACATATTTTTTGATATAATTTGTACTGTGCATTTTAATTACACTCATATCTAATTATTATTATGATGAACACAAAATATTAAATAAAAAACATGTTTGTTTAAAAATAAATACTTGTAAATATATGTCATTTTCTTAAGTAATTGTTTTTTTTCCGCTCTAATCCAAAAGAGATTTTTAAAAACATTTAATATCTATAACATTAACATTTTTAAAATCAGTATTCTGTAAATCAAAAATGTTTTTATCTAAGTTTTTCGAAAGCACCATCACAACATAATCAGCCTATTTATGATTCGATTAAATGAAAATACCTGCAATTTTATAAACCAGTGTTTTATCCATAACTTAATACTCGTACATATAATTATATTTTTACTATTAAGAATCGCAGCGAAATTCATACGAACGCAGAAGCATCATGTGTATATTGTATTAACGTATAAAGCTAACTAATAAAGCGATAGTTGTCTATGTCACGCTCATAAGCGCGTCTAAGCGCGAGAGAGACTGAGATTATTTTCATAATGAGTATGCCGTGCGATGTCATACCATGGGCTTATTCACGGATGCTACACAATGCGTATGTGTAAGTATAGCGCACGCGCCAGCTCTCAAAAATCCACCAGTACTCGTACATCGTATAAGCCCAGTCGTCCGAGATAAACTGCCGATGGCGGCCTCCGTGGTGTATTGGTCAAGACGCTGGACTCACACACGGAAGGTTCCGGGTTCGATTCCCGGTGAGAACACAAAAATTAAAATGTGATTTTTCTCAGTCCTGGGTGCTCTGTGATGTAATTCACCACTGTAATTAGGCCTCCTGGCCTCTTGCGGTGCAAAAAAAAATCTATAATGTAAAAAATAAAAAATAAAATTAAAAAATGTGACGACACAACGGCGGAGTAGTCCCGATAGTTCTCATACTGCGAGGGCGGTCACCCGTCACGAGCCGTAATCTGCCTCTAACAAGGGAAAATGTTTAATCCTCCCTTAACGCGGGACTGCTGGAGGACGTTCTGTTTGTTTTACTCTTTCTTCGTCTTTGAGGTATTCGGTTTTCTCATTTGAGAAAAGTATCTACATAAAGTACTCAAATATAATTAAATTCTCAAAAAATATATCTCCGTATGACCGATGAAACAGAAAATGGTATTCTGGAACAAAATCATTCCCGGAAAATTGCAATATTTTCCGACTAAATAAATACGTTTTTTTTGTGTTACTTTCTTATTTGGAGACTGTTTGATTATAGCGCGTTTTGTTAAATGTCTTAATTTAGAGAAAGATTCTCAAAAGATTCCCGTATTAAAATGTACATTAGTCAGCGCCTTAACGACCCCGTTAGAGAGGTTTAACGGATAAAACTTAAAAGTTTGTATTATCATTTTCGCGTGACTAATTCTTTTTATATTTTTTAAACGTCGTCCCTCGATTTAAATTGAGACAGCGACTTTATAAAGAGAAAATCTGTCTTATGTTTACCCAAAACAGCATATGACCACAAAAATTAATACGATAACTAAAATGAACGATTATTTAATATCACTAACGATTCTTTTTTTAAATTTTTTTTTTATTGATTTAAATTTCATTGATAAACCCTTACGGGTTACATACATTTAAAAAAATATTTTCACTTTTAAAATTCACATTCTACTGTTAATAATAATATTTTTAACATCTTTTGTAAAGGTTGTCTGACTCTTTTGTTTAGTTTTGTCTGGTAGTTTATTGTATAATTTCAGTCCATGGTTTATAAGTCTCGATTGTCCTTTTCTCGTTTTAAAAGATTGTATATGATATTTTACTGATATTCTCGTATTGTGTTCATGTTTACTACAGTTTTTTTCAAGTTTTAATTCTTCGACTACAATTACATCAGTGGTTAATTTATGAATAAATTTTAAAGATTCTAGTTTAAAGAGTTCAGTTACATTTAATTGTTTAGTTTGTTCAAAAAGTTCTTTAGTTGCTGTTAGATAGGGAAGGTCATTTACTAACTTTAATATTTTATTTTGCTGTCTTTGTAGTCTGTTTATGTCATTTTGATTTCCTGTTCCCCATAGTAGTTGCATAAAACATATTTTAGTTTTTACATGGGCTTCATCCATTATTTTTTTTTCCTTTATTGGAACAAAGTTTTTTATTTTAAAAAATAGACTCAATAAAGTCGCCACTTTGCCAATTAAATTATTGATATGAATTGTCCATGTCAATTGTCTGTCTATTGTTAGTCCTAAGTATTTAACATGTTCAATTTTAGTTAGTCGTTCATTATTTATGTAAGCATCTACTTTGTGACATTTTTTTCTAGATTCAAAATGGAAAATATTGCTTTTTTTTTTTATTAAGTGTAAGTTTGTGTTTGTCCATTTAGTCAATACAGTAAGGTCTTCGTTTATGTCATTGTTTGTTAATACTGTTTGTTTGTTAGTCTGTTTGATTTTTATAGAAAAGTCAAATGTCGTCGGCATACATAATAATTTTCCCTTTAAAATTATACAATGTTAAGTCATTAATATATAAAATATATAATAGTGGAAAATATATAATAGTTTTTTTTTCATTTACAAAGTTATACTGCTTCCGATTTGTTAAGTATGATTTTAATAGTTTGTATTCTTGAGATTTTACTCCTATATCATTTAATTTTTTTATCATGGTCTCGAAGTGAACCGTATCAAAAGCTTTTTTTAAATCTAATATTACTCCTGTGGTTGGAATTTTAGCATCCTTATTTGTTTAAATATAATTAATAAAATTTACTAGAGTGGTTCCAGTTCCTTTTTTTTCTTGAAAACCATGTTGGTTAAAGCATATTATATTAAGATTTTTAATATGTCCCATTAATCGTTTATGAATACATTTTTCAAAGATTTTATTAAATACAGTTAAATTTGCTATAGGTCTATAGTTACTAGGTTCCGTTCGATCTCCACCTTTAAATATAGTAGTTATTCTTGCAGTCTTTAATTCTTCCGGGTAGATTCCTAACTTTATATGCATGTTAATGAATTTTGATATGACCGGGCTTAAAATATCTTTGAGATTTTTTATGAGTGAAGGTTTGATTTTACCATATCCTGGCGATGCATTTTTTTTAAGATTGTCAATTATTTTACACACTTTTTTTGTCGTTGTTGGTCTAAGAAAAAAGGTACTATTTATTTTTCTTCTTCGATTATAGATAATGCATAAATGTTTTACATTAAAAGAAAATAATTAATTGAAGACAACTTATACTACGGTGATGGTAAAGGGGAGGTAATTTATGTTTTCGTTAATACTACGGTGATGGTAAAGGTGATTTAATTTACATATTTTTTTCATAAATACTGTTAAACAGCCAATACAGTGCCCTATACACCACTAGATGTGGAAAGGGAATGATGATATGATGATATACTTAGTCTTGAGGATCGTCGTTTGTTATTAGATATGGGTATTTTACATGACATTCTTAATGGACGTCTTGATAGTCCTGTTCTGGTTTCTGAGTTGGCCCTTAACGTACCTGGCTACCGCACCCGTCACACGAATCTATCTCTTTTCCATGTACCCACAGTTCGCACCAACTATGCTCAGAACTCTCCTCTGATTCGCTTGACGCGTAATTATAATTTATTTTTCAATAACATAGACATATTTAATTACAGTAAACTCACTTTTAAAACCAAAATTAAAAAACTATTATTTGAAAAAAATTATGTTTCGTTATAAAAAAAAATATATTTATATTTTTACATTATAATTTTAAATTGCTTCTATTCACTCATATCAAATACACACTTACCCTGTCCTTAAACCTACCCTCACACCTATATACAATCACACACATATTCACATACCTACCAAAACCACACTCCACTTTTTTACACACGCATCCTCACACACAAAAAAAAACTCGCACACATGCACTTCTATAAATTATATTTAACTGAACTGGATTTTTATAATTGTATTTATGTGAAAAACTGATTTGGCTTTATTTTATGTTTTTTTTATTATGTTGTGTATATTTCTTTGTATTGCTGTTGTTTTTCTTAATAAACAAAAATAAATAAATAAAATAAATAAATAAATGATGATTAAAGACAAAAAATGTTACACTATTATAATACCGGAGATCATCAGTATTAACCGTAGAGTAAGACATAAAAAAATCCATTCCAAGATTATGCAAAAGTAGCCAATTGATGTAATAAACGTGACGTCATATTACTCCTCATAACAGGTAATTAGTAAGCAGAAAGCGGAAGAAACGGCCAAGTGGCGATGATAATTATAATCGTTTCTCGTATCGTAAAAGGAACGTTTAATCGCTAATATGAAGATAATGATAATGATCTCCTCCACCTCACCTTATTACAGAGTGGCTACTTAGAAGTACCTAGGTACCAAGGGGGAGGGGGGGGGGTAGTTACGACAGCATGAACCGGGAGATCTTTATTGCACCGAACACCAAACTGTACTTATATCGTTATTTTATGTGTTTGTGTTTTATCACAGGAAACGTACAACATTGGATTTTTTCAGATAGATATATAATTGGATAAACTTTCAGCACTTTCCAATATTTCAAAACATATATTTATATTATTTTTTAGATTATTTGTTGATTATTCAACTCATCTAATCATAATTCTACATGAACACGTGATGCGAATGCTTCAGGAGAGCCTCAACCCAAATTGCCTCTTCCTTCACACGCGAGGGCTCCCGCCGCGCGCCGTCCTGGACGGCCGTCGATGACGACCTTTCGGCTGTATTCGACGGTACTATGGGACGCGGAATTTAGATGGGAAAAGACGAGAGTGCCGGCTGGCGATCGGGTCTCCCGGAGGCGTCTGGTGATGTTCATACGCTCAACTTAGGAGTGGCTGTGGAAAAGAAGAAATATAAAAATTCGCCTTAAGAGTATAACTAGATGCCACGATACCTTGAGGTGACAATAGTGAATATTTCATTTGTTAATACTTCGGAAACAAAGTTTCAAAATGTAAATAAAACATTTCTTCATATTATACTATCAACTTGAAGTACGTATTGCATTATGTACAGGTACACAAAAACATGATTAATTATTTTAATGTGAATTTTCGTGATAATATGAATTAGATTTATTTTTTTCTCAATTGGTCCGGGTGTTGTGTAATTTTCATAACATCCTTTCATATCTTTCCTTTCCATTAACTAGCTTACGAAATGGAATCTTGGCGGATTACCCCACTAAAAAAATATTATTTTGTAGTTTATTTTTTCCGCTTCGGTTAAAATGTTCCGGCTTTGAAGCAGTTTTAACTAAAAATTTGCGTCTGATCGCGCCACTTGCCTGTTAGCAGATAAAGGCTCGAAATGGTGTGGTTCGCGGGATGCGTTATTCTTATTTACTTTGCCACGGAACCCTAATACAATGAATGCAATTACCTACCTTGAACTGGGTTCTGGCACCTTTATTGTCTGGAACTTCTGTTGCGGCAGTCTAGATCACATCAAACCTTGTGTTCAGGAAGGAGGAGCAATTGACGATTACACGACACGGCGGATTTAATGAGTAATTGATCGCAAAAATAACTTATTTACGACCGCGGTGAGAATATCATAGCACATGCACACACGATCAGTTCAGTTTTTATTATGGGGCCGGGACAATATCGTTACCCACGGTAGGCATTGCAACATCTTTACCATGGCCCAGTAGATAGCAAATAAATTGGAATGTCTCATTCTAGTAAATGTCCCATGTATATATGTGTATACACATTAAGTAAATGTGGCGTAACCAGCATCAAAATATAACTGTTTAAATTAAACAAATTAAGCACGTGTCATAATAATGATCCGAACAAAAATAAAAAATTAACTCTTTTTTGCTTCGTAGTTACGTGTAATAGAGTTGAAAGCGTTTTATTTCGATAAACGCCTGTTTGGCGCACTAGTTAATTTGTATTCCCAATTCCTACATATATTGCCTGAAGTACACGTCGAATTGGAATTAATTTCAGATTTCTGTTCTAATCAGTTAATATTGTCCAAAGTTGTAGAATCTCCAGCGCTATCTGAGCCCTGAGCCACTACCCCGCCATAAGGTATCTCGTGCATTATGCGGTCTGGCGAGGAGAGGAATAGGGAATGGGTAATGGGGAATGCATCTTCAGTCGGGAACCGTTTTAGTAACCCAAGGAGGTCTGCCAAATTCTCGCCACATTACCGGTGAAGGTGTTAACACGCCGCGCTCTCACTAGCTAGAGCTGCCAGGATTTATGCCGTCTCTTTAGTATTAGTCTTATAAACTGAATAACACGTGTAACTGGTATCCGGTATTCGGTATCCGGTATCCGGTATTGTCTCTACAGATCGCTTCCAAATAAACTCGTCCTTCGTGTAATAACATAAATTGTGTATGTTCATAATATTGTGTATTGTTTGACCATCCGCATCCGTCCCGTCCTAGTTCAATTGCTAGTTTTGTATATTGAGTTTTAAAACCTTTTGATACTTTATTTGTTTATTTAAAATCCATTAAAACGATAATGTTTTAAGTTTTTTATTTTATTTTATTAAAGAAACATACAGTACGGTTACATAGTTTTATATTTTACGCAGTTAGACTTAACTCTAATGGACCAGTGAAGCTTCCATTTTATATTATAATTATATCTTAGGTTGTCAATTAACTATTTTATTTTTCTATGTACGAAAAAGAGAAGGAATTTTTTTAAAAGTATTTTAAAAATTAAAATCAAAGTAAAGAAGTTATTTAAAAGTTTGTAGTTAGTATTTACAAATGGAAATAATATCAAAAAACGAAGTAAAAAATTTTGTAAAAGTAATTAAAAGGTAAGAATTAAAATAAATAATAAAAAACATGCTCAGATGCAAAAAAAAACATTTTAAAAGGGAAAAACTCGTATACAGTGTCCCAAAAATCAACGACAATCCGGAAACGGGTGATAGGCCAAGTTTTGACAGTTATCAGAAAAATATTTTTTAAAAAATAAATAAAGTAAGTACTTTTCAAATTATAAGTATCAAAAAAAAAAGAAAAAACTGACATCCTGTGATGATCTTTCAATTCCTGGGACTACAATTACTAAATCTTCAAAGATTTTTTTTCTGTTATGTAACTATGAATAACCTTTTTGTAAATTTCAGTTTAAAATTAGAACATTACTGCCTCAGTTTTTAATAAAATGTTAGATTTTTGCCCAACATTGAATTAAGAATAACTTCTTCAGCCAACTTTAACCGACTGTAGTGAAAAAAAAAGTATTATACTATTTTGCCAAGTGACTTCAAAATATTGCGCATTTAGTTTGAATTTTAAAATAGCATTTTTTTCTTGCATTGCAGCTGAAAGCAATCTAATCGAACATTTGTTGTAAAATAACATTGTAAATAAATCGAAACTGAAAAATCCAATAACTGAATTTTATTTAAAATTTGCACTTAAAATTAACAAATAACTTGATAGCCCGTAGTACCCTTTGGTCAAGGTGGAGTCTCTATCTGTTACACTCACTCGAACTTTTGTCGAAATGGCGTGTACTTATACCTGTAAGTTGTGGACTCGAAAAAGCATAGGTTGCATAGGTTGCATTACTAACATTGTATCTAATTAAACAGAATTGGCATGAAATTAGGTTTCATTAAAAAACATTTATTTTTTCCTCAATTCAAAATATTTCTAGCAAGTGTTGTGCTATTTTATAATTATGATTAAATGCGCAATCTTTTGAAGTCACTTTTCAAATAGTATAGTCCTTTTTTTTTCAGTACAGTCAGTTAAAGTTGTCTGATGAAATTATTCTTAATTCAATATTTGGCAAAAATCTAACATTTTATTAAAAACTGCGGCAGTAACGTTCTAATTTTAAACTGAAATTTACAGAAAAGTTATTCATGGTTACATTACAGAAAAAAATCTTTGAAAAGTAAGTAATTGTAGTCATAGGAATTGAAAGATCATCGCAGGGTGCCAGTTTTTCCGAATTTTTTTTTATACTTTTTTAAATATTTTTCTGACAACTGTCACGACTTGGCCTATCACCCGTTTCCGGGTTGACATTAATTTTTGGGACACCTGTATACATACATATTTTAAGGGGACACCTGTATACATACATGTTCGGATAAATAACTATTTATCAACCAGTATTGATGTTACATCGAGTGTACCTCAGGGTGCTCATTTGGCACCCCTACTTTTCAATTTGTTTATTAATGATGTTGCTAAATCATTCTCTTACTCTCGTTTTTGGCTCTTCGCGGACGAAAACAAAATTCTCAGAATAATTCAAACTTTACAAGACTGCTTTCTTCTTCAATCAGACATTAACTCTTCCGATGGTGTAAAGTCAATAAATTAGAACTAAATATTGAAAAATGCAAAATAATGTCATTTCATAGAACAAAACAACCAATTTCCTTCGAGTACCATTTAGAAAACTCCAAAATTGATGTAGTCAAGTCCATCAGAGATTTAGGAGTTGTTTTGGACTATAATATGACATACAACGAGCATATAGATAATACAGTAAATAAATCACTGAAATTACTTGGCTTCATTAACAGAATATCCTCTGATTTTACTCATGTCCGTACAATCAAAACTCTTTATTGCTCAACTGTTCGCCCTCTTCTAGAATATGCCTCCGTGGTCTAGTCTCCATTCTATGTCAATCGCATCACATTGAATCAGTCTAACATCGCTTGATTCGAAAAATAGCGTGGATGGTTGGACTAGAGAGAGATAATTATTCTTACGCTGAAATAGAGTCAATGTTAAATATTTCTAGTCTACAAAAACGTAGAACTAATATTGACTCCATATATATGTTCGGCATACTAAATGGTATAATTGATGTTTCATCATTACTGAGACAAGTAAAGTTCAATATTCCGACTCGTAGATTGAGAAACAATGAAGTACATCGATCAGCATAGAACAAACTATGGCCTAAATTCTCCAATGACCCGTCTTTGTCGTATTGTTAACTCAAGACAAGATCTGGACTTTTTTGGTTTAAGTTTACAACGATTTAAACGAGCACTTAATAAATAGTCCAGATCTTATCTCGATGTCCCTTATGTTTGTCAATGCTTCTTTCTTTTTTAAAATGTTTTAAACTATTCTTTTATTGTAATATTTAAACCTTATAAATTGTATACATGGACAATGTCCGTTAATAAATAAATAAATAAATAAGGGATTCAAAGAAACTATGAGAAGAATATTTAAATGAAATATATTTTCTTTACTAACTTTGTATAATATGTGGAAAACTGTTATTAGTTCTGAGTTTATACACTATATCTGTTTGTTTACTATAAATATGTATGTAGAACTGTTGATTTCCCAAATAAAATAAAACAATACATTTAAGTTAATTTTAAAAACATCTTAAATAATAATGACACATTACAGTAAGAGCAGCTATATATTGATTTTATATACATTTACAATATAAGTAATTAAAAGTAGTTTAAAAGTATAAAAACCTGTCAATACAGCAGAGAAAAAAGAAAGAATAACAGGTATATCAAGTAATCATTAAAATTTAAAAAAAGGAATATAAGGAGAAGATTTTAAACCAAAGGTAGTTGATAATATTTCATTAAAGCGATATTAGTAGTAATAATAATTTCAGTAGACAAATTTGATTTTTGAGTATAGAGTATATTTAAATGCCCGAAGACTGGCTGGATTTTACTCCCTAGGAGTTAATGAACACTATTTTTGAGACAGAATTATGGAAGTTTAGGTGTTTCTTAAAGTGAACAGACGTAGATAAAAACATAATATATAAAATTATAAAAAAGTCAAACCTTATACAAACGTTCGGCAAAAATGTAAGAAATACAATCAGAAATTTGGAGCGGAATTGTCGCGTCCTTAGTTATATACTTTCTACTCTAAATTTGCATCTCAAAATGGACACGTTTTTTTCTTTAAATCATTATTCGGTTTCTAGAATGCCATTCGTCAATGCGCCATAAATGTAAATGTCATAAACTATCATAATACTTCAAACCCAATATTCATTTCTAGCATTTCCATTTACATCATTCTTAAAACCGTTTTCCCTCTCCATTGCAATAAATTTAGATCCATTACAACGATTTATGTCGACTTTGTGGCAATACAAAATGTATTCAAACAAAATAATTCAACAATAATAATGACAAATTACCACTAGTGCTAGTACTACCATAACGCTATTTTCCCGTAAGGGTTGGCAGAGAGAATGGATCGCCACACACGTCTATCCTGGCATACATTTTTTAGCTTCTTCTACATTCACACATCTCGTCATACATGCCCTTCGGTTCTGCCCGTTTTTGACATTACCGGACTTAAGATTTTGGTTTATCTGATCGTGTCACGTCTTCTTCGGTCATCCTTGTCTCACGTTACCGTTTATTCTCGCCGCATATACTTGTTTTACCATTTTTTCGTCATCCATTCGTTCTACTTTTACTTTTACAATTATTTATCACTCTTTATACCACATATATGTAAATGGCAGAAATGCCGTATATAAATAAATAAATAAATAAATAAATAAATAAATAAATAAATAAATAAATAAATGAATAAATAAATAAATAAATAAATAAATAAATAAATAAATA
Source organism: Micrasema longulum (assembly GCF_059751315.1). NCBI lineage: Eukaryota > Metazoa > Arthropoda > Insecta > Trichoptera > Brachycentridae > Micrasema > Micrasema longulum. The sequence continues at coordinate 152,552 of NW_028278565.1, forward strand.
AATAAATAAATAAATAAATAAATAAATAAATAAATAAATAAATAAATAAATAAATAAATAAATAAATAAATAAATAAATAAATAAATAAATAAATAAATATATATATATATATATCTTTAATTTTTCAATTTTATCAATTATACCCGACCCAGATTTACACTCTCGCCTGATTTCATAATTTGTAACCCTGTCATTCATCGATTTTCCATACATTCGTCAATCATACAAGAGATCGCATTTTGATCGCGTTCACTCGGCTTTCATCCTTCATCTGCCAGTTTCATGTTTCACTTCCATACATAAATGTTGGGACTAAAACTCCGTTGTGCCCTGCCAGTTTAGATTCAATTGACATGTATACGAGTATTTTATTAGCAATTACTCCGCTTATTGCGCCGTTCACTGAATCGATAAATTACAAACCATTTTATTATTTTGCTCATATTTTATGCCGCACTCAATCAACGTCGTCATGTTTTCGTTATATTTAATAAAACAATTACTTTGGCTTGATAGGGTTAATCGTTTAGTCCATTGAAATTCGTCGCTGTGGTGCCACTTTCCCCGACAAATAACAAATCCGTGGGATTATTCCCCGCAACCCAACCCGAACCCGGCGCACTGCGATAGGACTACAATCCACACTACAGCGACTACACATATACACTACACATAAGTGCTTAATCCTGTAAATACTAAACATCGATACGTCGGCGTCGGCGTCGGCGTCGGCGTCGATACTACCGCAGGGGGTTTTACATTCATATTTTACAGCGAACCGAAACTGTGGGAAGATCTTTACCGCTATTTGGACATAAAATTTCACACTTTACGCCGCAAAATACCGTTAAATTCAAATCTTCCAGGTATATTTTTACTTAAGAAACTGTTCACTCTCCCTCTTAAAGTTTTTTAAGATGCGATATTTCAAAATAACAAAACCAGTTCGTGCCTTTTTAACGATTGTTTTACTTAACTTTTAAAAATCCAATGGATGACTCGGCATGTTTGGATTGTTCAAATCAAGATAAACCTCTTAGTATTGTTAGGACAATTTTTAGGTCTTAGGAGGTCTTAGGAGACCGATTTTAAAACCAGTTGTGTTGTTTTCTCGTGGACTGAAGCTGCAGTTGCGTTGTTTCCGTATACTGGATGATATTATTGTTTGCGGAATACGTCGTTTTCTTCGTGGAGGGCAATAACAAAAGTTTATCGATATCGAGAGATCTTTTATCGTTACCATATTGACCTTTGCGCGAACGAATCTGCAAAAGTTTTCATAATTAATTGTTCACTCTCGAGTCGATGAGAGAAGCGAACTTTATTTATTATCTTCTAATTGCTCGGTAATTTTGTTGGTGTTATTTCGATGATAATGAGAAATAAACATACGAGAGTAAAACAACACCGGAAAATTATGAAATAACTCTCCTCTCCGGGAAGGAAAGGGAAGGAAGATGTTGCGCTTGCTCCGTGAAGTATTACGATACATAATATTTGTTTGATCTTTTGAACAAACTTCGGTGTTGAAACTCCAGCGGGGTTTACTTTCAAGCGGTCGCGACCTCTCGGGTTAGCGAGGCCCGGGGGGTCAGGAGCGCCGAGAGACTCCTGTAAATAAACTTACTATTTCTTTTATCGACGCTTTATAACTTTTAGTAAGAACTTCACCTCAATTAACTCGGTATACATTTTACCAAAACTTTAATGTAACATCAAACAACGGAGGGGAAAGTCCTACGGTACCGTCACCTCCACAAATTCCATTAAAATTGGAGAGCTAATTTACAAAATGATAATTGAAACTCACACTTAGCTGCAAAACACGAAAAAATGAGCGGTTAGTATCGGCGGTCAGAAATATAAATGATGAAATGTTACAAAATCAAAAATATATCTAGTCATTACACAATTCAGAAATACAGGCGCAAGCGTGCACCCATATTTCACAACTTATGCGTTGGATCCGATCTTCGTTATAGGATTCCACATTGTCACTTCGTGACAAGCGAACTTTACGGCTGCACCGACAATCCTCCCCCGGTGGCATATATCTCTGCATTAAGAGTAAACAAGCAGCGACAGCTTCACACCCCGCGAAACATGCACAAGTACTTGTGTGAGGACATTACGCAACGAGACCCCGTCACATCAGCGATATTTAGTGTCAGCATTCTTTAACAGAAACCGGCCGATACTGTAGACCAGTGGGTACTTATCCTGTTATATTACGTACCATAGGAAGATTTTCCACACAGCACTCTTTGCGGTTCCGCCATCCAACCTGTTGGCGATGTCTTCGTGGGAATAATCTTTTCGGTTAAGCTTTGTGCTCTGCTGCTTTGTTCGTCAACCGATCAGCACATTTAGTCAAATTTATAGTATTGTTCTCAAAATTCTAATTTTAGTAGCACTTGTATGTCGTGACATAGATCTTTTCTACTTTAAACTCTAGAGCTGACGCAGTCAAAATGCGAAGATTCCTGCTTTGAGCTCGTTTTTTACTACAAAATGTATAGTAGAGTTTTTTGTTTGTGCCATTTGAGATTTTAGTTAAGACAAAATATCCGTAATAGAATTTGTAAAAAATGCTCGCCCATATATAAATATCACCGCAGGTCACTGATTCATACCTATTTATATAATAAATACCATTAAACCTATTTTCACAAAAACGTAATAATTATTCAAACTTAACTTCTCGATATGCAACGAGCTCTCGCTCTATATTCTACATGTATATTTATTAAAATAAAACATTTCTGAACAATATTTACTCCAAATTCATAGCATCTTGTACAGATCGCAGAATAATTCAACAAGATTCTTCACCCGCATGGCCTGGATTTTCAAAGGTCTGTTTAAACTGTGTTCGCGAAAGCTCTGATTTTCGCCAGTTCTAAAAAGTAAAGGGATACTAGAAAAGGTCCGAAACTAATTATGGAAGTAGAAATTCGTTTAATTTCACGGTTAAAATTTCCGGTACTTGGCTCTAATTTAGTTCGTGGAGCAGTCGGGCCATTTTTTTGCTTTCATAATTTGTTTATAAATATCACTTTTTGTGAAAATACGAAAATAAGTTATATTCACTTTGAATACTCGGAGTGAATGAGTGTTCTGTCAGAAAGAATCTCGCTTTATATAATTTAGTCGAATAATGAATCTCTGGAAGCCCGCTCCGTTCGCAATTCCCAAATTGAGTTTTGCTCTCACCAATCCAGCTGCCTTACAAGATGGATGCTACGAAATCCCATTTAAGTCCCTTTTTCCAAAGAAGTTTTAATACAAACTCGTCCTACTGCTATACGGGACATTTATGTATACCCTCGGGTCAAGGAACGAGGATATTTCTCTAATCTAACTCTTAATTACTTTTGTGTAACTACGGTTCTATTCCGCGTTGAAAAGGATTATTTCGTGATTTGGTGTAGAAGAATTTCAATCCTGTTTTTAGAATTTTACAAACTTACCTGTTTCCTTTTTGATATGAAGTTTTACGAGTAAAGGTGATACGTATTTATCATAATTATTTATTCATTAATTATTATTTTATTGAAACACTTTATATACATACAGTTTACTTACATGTGCATAAGGGAGGGCAAGTCGGGTTGTGGTCCTGTGGCTAGTGTCTCGGACTCACGGACCAAAGGTCCGTGGTTCGAATCCCACTCTACCCCAACTCGATTCCCATTTTCTAATAGTGAGTTATTTACAACTCGTTGAAAATGGCCCTCAAAATTAAATATTTGGGTAAATCATAAGAGCGCAAATATTTCTTTTTCATTAAAAAAAAAAAAAAAAGTTGCCTTAAGGCAATTTCCTTCTACCAACCCAACCGTTCAATTTGAGAAAATCAGTGGTATATGAACATTTTTATTTATTTATTGATGGACTTATGCAGTCCATTCCAACAATGGTAAACATAATTTCTTATAAAAATACAGGTACTGTTTGGTTATTTCAATGCTTTTCAGGCATTTATAACAGAGGGGTTTAAAGTTTAGTGGACTGTATGGAAATTGTTACTCACTTTTAAAGTTCTTCCAATTGTTTCTTACATGGAGCACTCTACTATTGCTGCAGAACGGATACCGGTATCGTGTAGATGATGATGAACTGTATAATTTGGCCTGTTTATACAACACTCACTTCACTTTATACGAAATATGCTGACACAGGATATGATAAAGATTTATCAAGAGTGACAACTTTTCACATGTGACTTGCTCACTGGATGGTAGAAGCACAAGAATGTTGACATGGGAAGGATTTTGGAAGGGACGGGATATGTACAGTCTTATATGAGTTACCAGTACAGAAAATGTAAATTCAGTACGTAACAGGTACGAATCAAATAAAATACGTCTAAAGCTAGGACAAAAAAAAAAAAAATTACTACCCCAAGACAAGAGTCGATCTATCTAAGAGATTTTTTTAAATCTATAAAGACTTACTCCAAAAAAGTCCAGATCTTGTCTCGTGTTTACAATACGACACAATCGGGACATTGGTGCATGCAAGCCATAGTTTGTGCTGTGTTGATCAAGGAACAGCATATTGTTATTTCGCAACTGGTGGGTTGGAACATTGAAGGCTACTTGTTTCAGTAACGATGGTAAGCCAATTAAGTAAATTAAACATAAATATGGAGTCAATGTTATTTCTACGTTTTTGCAGACTTGAGATTTTCAACATTGACTCCATTTCTCCGTAAGTGTAGTCTTCCCTTTCGAGGCCAATCATCCATGCTACTTTTCTTAGCAAACGATGTTGCACCGATTTGATATGATTTATTCGGCCTAAATAGAAAGGAGACCAGATCACATATTGTCGGTCTGTTATAATATTTTCATTTTAGAACAAAAGATTGATCAACATATATATTTTTTAGGAAAAAAAAATTGACGAAATATCTACACTATACAATTAAAAAAAAGAGGGTAAAGGTGGAAGGAAAGAGGAAGGAGAAAGAAAAAACTCAAATATTCAGGAAGTGATCAATTCGCCAAAATTATTACGAAACTTTTTCAAAGCCTTGAAATTCTTTTCGGAAGCCACCAAATCTGTACATCCGACAGGACCTATAACAGGGCCACGGATAGTAGCGAGAAGCTCCATTCGGTAATCATAGAGGTGGGGAAACGGACAAGACCGCAGGATGTATTCAGAAGATTGCTCGGGATATCCGCTGTAGCACGAAGGGGAATCAACAATATAAAAACTACAATAATAAGTTGTTACTACAAAAAAATCAGGAATTGACTAAAATTACCATTTTGCTATTACAGCGACAAATTGGTTTATGTAAATATTCTGTTCGTCCACCTTGTGGTCTAGTGGTCAACGTCTTTGCCCACCATGCTAGAGGTCTAAGGTTCGATACCCAAGATGGTAGATTAAAAAAAAAAATTTAATCGTGTTTTAAAACTACAATAGATTTATATTATTATTAATATAAAAAAAGTGAAACACAACTTGTAAAATAACAAGTAAATAAATAATGGTCCTTGCGCTGAAGCGTAAGATGCCATGCTTTATTTTTTTTAAATAACTATCAAGAAGCATTGTAATTGGTATAGTACTTTACGCGTTATTTTTTGCAAATCCTCAATCCTAAATAAGTAGGCACAGCTACTGAAAAATGCTAAACAATTTTGATATACTTATATTTTATACCTATTATTATTTTCTTCATTTTTCTGTCATATAAATAAAATTATGAACCCAATTGTTATCCAGTAGGTAAAACTAGTCGCATGCGCAGAGTTTTTAAGCAGGGTGTAGGCAATAGGAAAAATAGTGTATAACATTTTATATATTAACTGATGATATCAAACCTCACACAATAATTATGAATAACGATTGAGTGATTAAGGCTTGTATTCGATGTTAAAATTACTTAAGCCACGTCATATATCCAACAAAGTGCCATATTTTGTGATATCATTTTTAGGTTAAAAAAACCAGGTGAACTATTCCTAATATTTTAGACTGAATTTACGTGTAGTAACCAAACTTTTCTTCTGTTTTAATTTTGGCGTACATTATCGATAAAAGTGAACTAAGAAAACGCGATGCTTTTTTTAAATGGTTTAACATACATTTCCTTTACCGGCACAGGTTTCACATTTTATTCAGCCAAATGAAATAAAACAATATTCTCGATCGTATGAATTATTGACATTTGGCCTTCGAGCATGTTTTCTTATTAGTCATTGAAGAAACGACGTCATTAATGTTTTCGTTAGTTCATTATAATACGAAGCACCGCTTGAAAGTTACTAATACTGACTTATTACATTCATTACCCATACACATTTTTCGTGTAAAAAAAATACTGATACCAAAATGATGAGTATCTAAAGCGGGCATATTTGTACTCGTGGTTCGCGCCTTCGTCGCCGCTGGCCAATGGCGATGCGGTACGACGCGGCGGAGAAACCGAGTTATACTAAATTGTAAGGGCATTTTTTCAAATTATTGAATAATTCCTCGCATACGTTATATTTATATCAAATAATATAATATGTTTTAAAATATTGTAGGGCAGGTACAGATTATTTGCCCGTACGGAACGCACGGTATTGAGGTGAGGTACGGTATTATACGTTAATAATTATTTTAATTATCACACTTTTGGTCTTTGGAAATCCTTTCCGGATTTATGTAACGAAGGAATATCGCATTTAGGATATCCATTTTCTCACCCACCACTGAGGATCGAGGACCTAACCTTTCATACATAAACCAATATTATTACTATTGCCTACATATTATGTCCAAGGGTGAAATGAGACTGTTACATACAAATTAAACCTGCGAATTTTGTTTAGACAAATTAAATACATTATTATGTGAAACGAAAATAAGTCGTTATCCGAGGTCTACGTTGTATCTAAACTATGTTTGTTATATGATTCCATTATGGTGTACGGGAAATCGAGTAAATATAATCTATTTATTTTATACAACGCCAACAAAACGAAATTTTAAAAGTGACATACAACTTTCCATATTTAACAACAACAGTAGAAGAAGGTATTATTCACCTGTGTATCTTTTTATGAAGACAAAACAATTTAATATACCTAAACCTCACCGATCGGAGACGCTCGAACAAATAAAAAAAAACAATATTTAATGAACTCACAGACTCGGAATTCAATATGACCAAAAACAGACATAGACATTCACATTATATGAGATCGGTTGGATTGTACTATTTACAAAGTTCGTAAACCAGGCGAGGACAAACAAGGTTCATAAATCAGGGACTTAAAGTATGCAACGCTTTACCCGAGGAAATAAAAGGACAAGAAACAGCCAGCTTTTGCCCTTGGAGCGATACAGCATTTAATAAGTAAAAGAACTCTTTGAGTAATATATATTAAATTGAGTTAAAATAATCCATTGGAGTTTATTATTTAATTTCCTTACGATATTTTTTTTAAAAACATTACATTTTGAAATTTATTACAACAGATGGGGAAAATATTTTTGAAGAGGGACAAAAAGGTCTAAGCATTTACAGGGATTCAAACGCAGGCGGAATGTTTAATGTGACACAGTGCGTTGTATAGTGATCACTCAAACCAGCCAATGACAGGTCGTAACCCATGAAAATGCTCAGCCTTCCTAATCGGAGAGCGTCTGGATTTCGTAACAATGTTTTGTTTTGAAATTATTTTTGTTCATCTTTTCTTTATTAGTTAAAGTATAAATAGGTGTACAAATTTTGTTTGTGCAACTATCTAAAATAAATACATTACATAACAAAAATAGATTTCATCTTTGTTACATGAAATTTCTGTATCGACAACTCCAAGAGGGTGGAATCCAGCCTTATCTACAAACATTTCGACATAATAAAAATATTGTGGACATTCTATTTTATCAATTTCTTAAGCATTTCTGTTTTTTTACTATTATTTGTCCTGTACATTGTAACGGTAAGTGTAGGTTGAAATAAATTATTTGGTCCCAGTTGGGCGACATTATAGAGGTAGTTTATCAAAAACCAATAAGCAAATTTTAAGATTTAGAAGAATAATGCAGATAACCAAATAAAGTACCTACAAACAACTTATCTTTCACCAGTTTCGCTCAATCGGCAAGAACATGAGAATTCTCCAAAAGAATAAGATTATGTTGGATAAATTTAATTTTATGAACGGAATCAAAAAAACGTTATATATAAAATACCTTACTGTAAAATGGAACAAATAAGACTTAAAGATCTAGATTTTATGAAATAAACAACTCGTTAGTGAAATACAAAATTTTAATAAAAGAAACAATTCTCTACAAATGTAACAAGATTAGTTAAGATAAAAAATCAGAATTCTGCCTAGCTAATATGAATAGATGGTTGACAGTAAATTTATCTAAGAAGCAAATATTCGTAACAATAATAATGACAACTGAAATAGATTCTTGATTGTTTTCTTCTCGAGATGATACGAAATAATGTTGATTTTACAAAATAAAATCCGCAGATGGAACTCGATATGCGACGTCTTCGGTTGATATATTTTTAACTCATGGTTGGCTCAGTTGATGTTTTCCCAGAAGATTGTTTGTCGACATTTTGATTCAGTAAATGATCGTCTGCTTCATTGCATTTTTTAATTTGTGTCTCATGATCTTGAAGAAAACTTTAAAGTCTGACACCGACTTTTCCAGGTATTTACGAATAAACTTCGTAATAATTAGTGATCCATTCAAATCATGGAGTAAATATACTACATCGTAAATTTTTTATCATCGGACAAAGTAGATAAAAGGTGGAATAAATAAAAATAGAATAAAGTGGAAAAATGGAAAAAGATAAAACAAAGGTAGAAAAAGGTAGAAAAAGGGAACCTGTATAAAATACAATCTCATTAGAATATGATATCTCTCTCTACAAGAATTTCGCTAATAAATTTAAAACAAATAGGCTTGCGTTACGTTGAACGTTCCCTTTCTTGAAGGACTACATTTTTGAAATGTGCGGTCGCCTCTCTTTGAGTCCTTGCGTGACAGCTGGACTGTTCGTCCCGAGTTTTTAAATGGAAAAGGAATTAATTTCAAACGCACGGATATTGTATGGATGAGTTACTACCGCGGTCGTCAGATGGCGCTAAATCAGCAACATAGAATTATAATCTAGTACTAAAATGCTTTCAAAACGGGGTACGTTGGACTTAATTATTATTAATTGTAAATAAATGATTAAAAGTAAATAAAATGGAAATATTTTACATTAGGAAGGCCTTAAAATATAATGTCCCTATGATCAATAATTAAAACCCTTTTAATATAGCCCATTTATACAATGTTCCACTGTAATGGTCACCCTTCTACCTATTAAACTCATACCCCTCTCCCTTTATTCTTTCATTTTTTTTAAAACTATTTCTCCCACAACATCTTCATAATCATTAGATTCACTGATTACAGTGCATGTAATGGTTGCCTACTAAAAATATGGCATGTTGGTTTTATATTTTGTGCAACAACTATGGTGAACGTGTTTTTGCAAGTTGTTTTAATTGGTGTCCTGATAAAGAGGCGGATACGACTCGAAACCGGAACACATAAAAATTCAGTAAGTAGTTGTATACAAATATTTGATAACATTTAGTAAAATGTTTGACCACAAAGTTTATGCTTTAAACATCAATAACACGAGTATAACAGTGTTATATTACAAAACTATAAAATAACATGAAAACAATATGGTTATATATATTACACAGTTTTCATAATAATATTCATATTATTGTACTATATTGTAATACTGTGGCAGCTGTAATGTTGGCAGGTCAGAACCCCGTTTTGGCCCGACCGCGTAGTCCACTGCAACGTCAGCCTGAATGAGTCTTCTAAACCACCGCACATTGAAAGAATTCGAAACATTCCATCTTGATAGCTCGAGTTGCCTGGCCGCCAGCTCTTCGCCAGTGCTCGCTTTTGTAAAATTCCTTCTGTACGAAATAATATGACGGAACTACTTAATAACTTCAATTGTTAGGCTTAGGCATATAGGCTCATGCATATCAGTCGCGGAGTAAGCGTGCCCGGAGTGGCAAAAATCTGCCCACTCTAAACAGGTGGACATGGCAGTTAATGAAATGGCACGAATAGTAGCAGGATGCCTCAAACTAACACCGACTGATAAAATATACCCAATTATCGGAATTGCTTCACCACACATTCGAAGAAGAACAGCCGCAGAAGCAGAGAGGTAAAAACAAACCTACGATCCTAGACATCCCCTACACCACCATCAACCAACGACCTCGCGTCTAAGGTCTACAAACAGTTTTATCAAAGCCACCTCCCCTGTTAAAACCTCACAACAGCAGAGAGAAGAACTATGGCAACAGGATTTTAGAGCGAGACCGTGGATGGATCCAAATAAGGGTATCCAAGGAGGGTAATACCTACCGGATGGATCGCCCTCAATAGACCAATCGTCGGTGTAGCGCAAGAAGTCATCAAGTAACATTTTTGGTAAAACTGAGTTAGAAGTCAATATGGGTTATTTTTTATGCAAACAATGAGAGCAAGAAGTCATCAATACGTTTTTTGCCATAGAACGGCTGTTTTGTGGATGAAAAAAGTCATTAATGTTATAAAATGTTATTTAAAAAAAAAAGAAATCATCAGGTTACTTAATGACATTTTATTTTCTTTTCGGTATACTTGGGTACATACTCCAACCTTTTTCACCAAAAGTCATTAACTGATTTTAGTGATTTCTTGCACAAATTCCGTTCGCACTAAAAGTCATTAACTGATTTTAGCCATTTCTTAACAAATTCCGTTCGCACTAAAAGTCATTAACTGATTTTAGTGATTTCTGGCACAAAATTCTGTATGACAAGTGCTTACTCCCTACTTTGCGTCAGAAGTAATCAACCGATTTTAATGATTTCTGGCAACACTTTCTTACAACATGAAGTGAGCAATAAATGATTTCTTGCTTCATCTGTCAGTTGTCATTTTGAGTCCGCCAGTTTAGTAGCACGTTGGGAGAGCTGTTTTAATCAGTGTTTTAACCTGTTTCTTGTGGAATTCTTCCAAATGACCTTAAATATGAACAGTTTTCGTGCCGGACGCGGGAAAAATATGATTTTAGCGGTGATTAATGAAAACCTGCAAAGCAATGATAGAATTCCGGTAAGATTTCTAACCTCACTTTATTGTCTTATAATAAATTGGTTTACGTTTACACTATTTAACTATGCTTGTATAATCTTCTACAGGGCACAAATAAGGACTGTACAATTGAGGATAATGATAATTTACACTTTGATGGGCAGTCTATCGAGCCATCAACGTCTGCAACTGCACTGCAATATGATTTGTCAGTGCTTGAAAAGGATTTATATATTACAGTAAGGTTTAGACTTAACTAATCCATTTATTTTTATAGGATGATGATGATAGTGTTAAGGACCCAGATTGGCAAAATAGCAGTACATCTGAAAAAAATAATGACGCGCCAATTAACGCAGGTAAGAAAAAAAGGAAAACTACACGGTGGTATCAAGAGAATAAAGAAGGTTGGAAAAAAAATACTAACCGTGAAAATAAGTTTAAATGCTTGCCATACAAAAACTACAAAGGAGTTGCAAAACCTGCCAAGGCTCCGAAACCCATTCACTGTACTTGTCGTTAAAAATGTTCCGACAATTTCTTGGAGGATGATAGAGTTGAAATTTGTCAAGTATATTGGGGAATGGCAGATTATTGCAGACAAAAGGATTATATTTTACGCCACGTCATAAAACAAGAGCCAAAGCGGCGCCTATGGGGAGGGATTTCTGGCAAACATCGTACAAGCACATACGCTTATTTTTTTGAAAAAAATACTGAGAAGATAAGGGTTTGCAAACCTTTTTTTGAACGCACTCTTAATATTAGCAATGGACCTATTAATAAAGCCTTTGAGGGGATGGGAACTCATGGTACATTTCAAGAAAAAGACAATCGTGGGGCCCACCGCCCACATAATAAAACATTTGATGCTGATATAGAAATAGTGAAACAACACATTAGTAAATTTCCTACAATGGAATCTCATTATTGTAGGAAATCATCGTCACTACAATATCTAGACAGGAAATTGTCTATTCAAAAAATGTACGAGCTGTATTTGCAAGAATGTAAAACACTTATTAGGAACCCTGTGTCGCAATACATTTATCGGCAAGTTTTTGGAAAATCTTTTAATTTGTCTTTTTATAAACCCAAAAAGGACCAATGTTTAGCATGTTACAAATACGACCAAGCAAAACAATCAACTGAATGTGCCAATTTTTCCAATATAAAGCTAGAATATGATGCTCATATCGAGAGGAAAAACAAAAGTTACATATCAAAAGATATTGACAAAAAGAGGGCAAATGAGGATAATACGTTCCGCACGATCACTATTGATTTACAAAGCATTTTGCAGATCCCTAGTGGTGATGTATCACTTTTGTATTATGTCAGAAAGTTGACACTTTATAATGTCACAATATATGAAGGTCAGCTTCCAAACGATGCATACTGCTATATTTGGACTGAGTTAAATGGGAAAAAAGGAAGTAACGAGATTGGTACAGCTCTTTCAAAATGGATTGAGACGCTACCGAATTATGTAAAAGAAATCAGCATATTTTCTGATACATGCGGCGGCCAAAACCGCAATCAACATATATCAGCACTATTTCTATACCTTACACAAAAAACTCACTTAGACATTGTGGAACAAAAATATTTAGAGTCGGGTCACTCCTTCATGGAGGCAAATAGTATGCATAGTGCCATCGAAGAACAACACAAATATATGCCAGCTAATTCCGTCACAGATTGGAAAAACATTATGCGTATGGCCAGATCCAATCGTAAGCGTCGTGACATAAAGCCATATGAGGTCGAAGAAATGTCTTTCAAAGACATTTTAGACTTAAAAGATTTATCTTCCACAATAATAAAAAATCGATCTGTTGACAATGACGGGAAAATAGTTGCATGGCTCAAAATCAAGTGTCTCCGATACGAGAAGTTATCGCCAAATATAATAAAATATAGGTATGACTATGAAGGCAACTATTCAATACTGGATGTTAGCCTGTCTGATGAGAGGCAAAAAGAACTCTTGGAAACGAGAAAAAGGGCAGAAAAAGAATTAGAGGAAAGTAATCCCCACATAATAATATCTGAGAAAGCAGTTAGATCCACCAGACAATCTAAAAGAAGAAAGATTGAAAATAATGATGCCAGTAGTGTTGAAAACCCTAATAATGTTAATTATAAAACTTATGAGGTAAAAAGGGTGTATAAACGCCCTATCCCGATCACAGATGCGAAGAAAAAAGATTCATTGAAATTGTGTCGGGGTGGCGTTATTCCTTGTGAGTTGCATGCGTGGTTTGAGGCATTTCCAAGCACAAGTGGTAAAGACTTTATACCGGAACCTATTGAGGAAGAATGTGAAGAATAAAATTACACTGATTGCCATAAAACTTTTTGTTTATTCAGACGTGTCCTCTTTTTGTTTGTGTTTTGTAATAATTATAAGAACTCATGTTGAGATTATTGTGTCAAGACAATAAAACTTATTGTTTATTCAGAAGTGTCCCCTTTTTGTTTGTGTTTTGTAATTATTATTCGAACTCATGTTGAGATTATTGTGTCAAGACAATAAAACTTATTGTTTATTCACCAGTGTCCTCTTTTTGTTTGTGTTTTGTAATAATTATTCGAACTCATGTTGAGATTATTGTGTCAAGACAATAAAACTTATTGTTAATTCACCAGTGTCCTCTTTTTGTTTGTGTTTTGTAATAATTATTCAAACTCATGTTGAGATTATTGTGTCAAGTATTTATGTCATTAGAAGCCACCGAATGTGTTTTTTCAAAAATATTTTAAAGATAAATAAAAACAAAACAAAAACTTATGATATTTTATTATTGACGACTAGGAATGAACTTTTTACTGCTACAATTCTTACCATTTCATGAAATAATTATTTCGTTTCCAGAACTAATGAATTTTGCCAGAAGTCATCAAAATATATTTTTTGGATTTTCTTATCATAAATAAAAACAAAAAAATAATAATTTATGTGCAAATAATACTTATTTGCATATTAATTAATTAATTTTAAAAAATAAGCTAATATCTTTCTATTTTACATAATTATTGCAGATTTAAGGCATAGAAACTTTGGAAGCGATTTGCCAAAAAACGTGAATTTGTTACTTAATGACTTCTTGCGCTACACCGACGCAATAGACTACGGGTGGGTGTTACACGATGTAAAAAAAAAATTCCAAAGGTGGGGGTACCTTTCTGGTGATTGCGACGCAACCTCGGACGACAGCCACCTATTGATATGCCCGCTCATGGAGGAAAACTGCACTCCGGGGGACCTAATTGTGGTAAACGACAAGGTGATATCTGACGCCGAATATTGGAGTGGCAGAATATAATCCAACCGGACACGCTAAGTCAGTAAGTAAGTATTTTAATTGTAATCCAACTTCTATATTTAACATTTACCGCCCACCCATCCTTTAATACTTTGCGATACATTATACTTAACATACTTAGGTAAATAAAAATAAAGATACCGCAAAACACAGTTACAACATTACGGTTAACAAAATAAAGAAATATATCCGAAGAGTAGCTTTTGTAGATTGTAGGTAGTGACTACCGGACATATGGCTAACAGACTACTCGCTGATTTCTGGAAGATGGTAGATACACATATGTGCAAGTGTTTCGGGAATGTTGAATACTGTTCTAATGTCTCAATGTCCATTTCGGTCTGAAATGTTTCGTTTATGATTGGTACGATACATTCCCGTTCAATTGTTTTTAATATTAATACTAGACGAACGCGGGTGTGAGAGTGGTTTGAGAATTGATCTACCATAGCGTGTGTATGTAGAAGGTAGGTATAATACGATAATAAACAATCCGCGTGATGTTATTTGATCTTGCTGATTGAGTTTTTACTGTGAAATAAAAACGGCCAATGGCTCATCAAAAATGACAAAGAATGACCAAAAACTGCTTTAGCATATAGCGTCAACATTAAACGTGCGACGCAGTTTCCATAAGCGCGCTACTCGCTACTCTCGCTCGTGTCTCGTGTGGCCGCCGCGCCGCCGCGCCGCCCGCGCCCCCGCCCGGCTATCGCCCGCAACGGAACATGGATATGAATAATCACGGGTCCATCGGCTCTCCCGACTCCCGACTCCCGAGATCCCGGTCGGGGCGGTCGGTAATACCACCGACCCGACCGTTGCCGTATTATTATTGCCTACCGAGCCGAGCGGAACCGACCCTCACATTGCATTACGTAATCATATCGTAGTTACCTTCGCGGGAATCGACGGAGATAATGCCGATCATCTATTGACGAATTACCTCCAGTAATGAAACTTCTTCATTATACTGATCATACTGCAGACTGCGCTGAAACTAATCGACTACTGATATATGGAAAATTGTGACTCACAAATCGCACCTCCAGAAGCACATTGTAGTATATCTAAATTTGGCTGTTTTTCTCTTACAAATACTTAATAAATTAATATGTAAAATGAAACATTCAAATTAAAAAAAAAAATCCAAATAAAATAAACATGATTATGATTTAACCAGCGTACAAAATAATAAAATCATTAAAATTAATATATGTAGGTAATAAAAAACATTTTTATTTATTTATCTTCAAGTACAGAGAATAAGTACATTAGCGGACTTATTGCTAAAAGCGATATATTCCAGCCAACCAAAAATCAGACTGGTCAGAAGAAGAGATTGGTAAAAATTCTGTACTAAAAAACCAAAAAAATATACATAAAAAGAAACATACGTAAGTTCAAATAAAATATTTTAAAAAACCCAATTAAATAAAAATAACAGCTGTTTTTTGGGGGATATGGTTAACATTTATAAAAAATAATAAAAAGTAGATTATGGCATACGTATTAAATGACGAAGAAATGTGGGATCAGATAATGAGTTTGGAAGGAGAGAGAAAGAAGAACCAATAAAAGAAAAAGGGATAAAAAAAATATATTTGAGGGAAAAAAAAGTAGTAATAACCCAAAGAGTTCAGGATTCTGGGGATATATAATAATGTTTCAGGCGTTTCTTGAAAGTGGTTATAGAAGGTGCATTTTTCAAATGAAGAGGTAGTTCATTCCGAAGTCCAGTGGCTTGGACGGGAAAGGAATAGCTGAAAAATTATGTGCTATGTCGAAGAATGGAAAGTGTTCTCTCCTGAGAAGAGCGAAGCGAAAGACCATGATCAGAAAAGTAAATACTCTCAGCGAGATATTTTGGAGCGCGAGGGTTGTGAAAAATATTATCAAAAAGTGAGAGATCGAAAGTTTACATGCTGATAAAAATGAAGCCACTTGAGTTCGGAGCGAAAGGGTGATACGTGGTCATACTTTTTGAGATTGAAAATAAAGCGGATGCTGAAAATTCTTATAATAATACGAGTAATTGAAATATGTGAAATAAAATAAACATAAAAATAATTAATGGTATTACGAAATAATAGTTTATAGGCTATTAAAATAATAAAACGTAACATCTTAATACTTTGTATCCCGGAGCCGTGAAAACACGTGATTATATAACCATGCGTTGTGTCCCGATCCCGTGTTTTCTCGTGGTTTACCAGCTTTCTAAAAAAGTGCATTTTATTGATATCTAGTGACTTTTATTAGTACTTTTTTGCTGCTGGTAAACCACAAAAAAACGCGGGACCGGGACACAACGCACGGTTATTATAATCACGTGTTTACACGGCTCCGGGATACAAAGCACAAAAAAAGGAGTGAGGCCCTGTATATGTGCGAACATTGCAATGCGCCATGTGGCTCTCCATAAGAGTGTTCTGTGATGTATTTCACCACTGTAATTGGGCCTTCTGGCCTGTTGCGGTGCATAAATAAATAAACAAAGTCCTGGCTTCGGGTAGTTTTTTCCTTTTTGGTGAACACGGCACTTTCACTTTAGTTATTTCCAAAATATAATGATAAATGTGGCGAAGGGCGGTCAGATGATGTAAAAATGTTTAAATGCGAGCAGATGATTACAGAACGAGCAGATAAAATTCTAACATGCGGAAGTTGGCAGAAATTAACAAGCAGAGAAAAAATGTGTAATTGTTTATGTTGGTTGCTATGGATATGGAAAATTGTTCCCATAGCAACAGTAGCTACCCATGGCTGTAAAAACGAGGAGAATAACAAACATGATAGTCGCGTGATCACAGGATGGGTAGGATAGGTGGACCTTCATCCACTGGCGGGTCATTCAGTCACAAACCACTAAATCTCATCAGCCACTCGCGCAACCACTGCCTATGATCATAATCTGAGTTTCTCTCATTTATAGAAATTATTTAAAATATTTCAACTAACGTGGAAAAGTTTGTTTTAAAATTAATATTTCGGTTCTCATTATTGACCTAAATACGTAAAGTTTGTGCCCATTTTCTAAAAGCCGTTACTGATCCGCGGGAAGTGACATTACCTCACCAAGAGACTACCATCCACTCACTGGTTATACGATAAAGAAAGGGGAGTTTTGTTCGGTAATATGGGCGATGGGCGATGGCGATACATCGAGACTTCCACGTATTTTTGTTCCGCAAGTAGAGTAAGAAAAGGGTTTAGCTGTAATATAATGGAAAGACTAAAGCTTAGTTCCGTTACGTAAAATTCCCTTCCAGATTTAGATAATCCTACATTTTCCTCAGTCAATACCACTTTGCCGATATTCCTCCCACGGGTGGCTCGTGGCACGTGGCACGGTCGGGGAGACGGTAGGCAGTAAGCGGTAGGCCTTACCGGGTGTAGAGTGGAGTAGACCCGCGTAAAACATACAACGCATTACAATACCGCATACTATCCACAAATTTGGAAAACCAGTGACCTTTTTCATCGCTTTCCCGACATTTTCAAGATTGGTATCTTTATTATAGTAGGACAGTCATTCGCCTCACTGACACGGGACAATAAAGAACCTCAACAATAATATATACAAACATTATTTAAACTCATTAAAATATCATCACATCATTTATATACAGAATATTATACATCCTTTCTATTTTGCGTAAATACAATAAATTTTATAATAACGATACCAGTCTCGAAGATGTCGCAAAAGTGATGAAACCGATTACTGGTTTTTACAAATTTGAGGATTAAAGTATTACTCGTCTTTAATTTCTATAATAAGTCGAAAAGTCCGAAAGTTATGTCGAAAAGTTCTAAAGTTGTGTCAAAAAGTTCAAAAGATGAGTTGACCCTTTTTACCGATTAATCATTTGAATTATTTTGGCAATAGCTGACTGTTTGCTAGTTTATTTCGGATTGTTCGGAAGTATCGCCACTGGCACTGTGCGAGTATATTGTTTCCACAGATCCGAACGATTTCTGTTGCGTAATTTTATTCATAGATTCCATTCTGTATTATGGAAATGTCCCTCTAAGTAGAAAACAGAACAGAATGTTTTCTCATCTCGCGGTATTTACACTCGAAAATAAGGTGGGAAGGGATTTCAATTCTTTCGCTCTTTTATTTCGGCATCTTCCCAACCCCTCCGGTTTTCGCGTCGCGTCGTTAATGGGCGAACAGGTGGAATATTACTATGTGCTAAATAATGAACGACTAACTTCAGTTGAACATGTTAAATACTTAGGACTAACAATAGACAGACAATTGACATGGACAATTCATATCAACAATTTAATTAACAAATTGGCGACTTTATCGAGTCTATTTTTTAAAATCAATAACTTTGTTCCAATAAAGGAAAAAAAAAATAATGTATGAAGCATATGTAAAAACTAAAATATGTTATATGCAACTACTATGGGGAGCAGGATATCAAAATGACATAAACAGACTACAAAGACAGCAAAATAAAATATTAAAGTTAGTATATGACCTTCCCTATCTAACAGCAACTAAAGAACTTTTTGAACAAACTAAACAATTAAACGTAACTGAACTCTTTAAACTAGAATCTTTATAATTTATTCATAAATTAGCCACTGATGTAATTGTAGACGAAGAATTAAAACTTGAAAAAAACTGTAGTAAACATGAACACAATACGAGAATATCAGAGAAATATCATATACAATCTTTTAAAAAGAGAAAAGTACAATCGAGACTTATAAACCATGGACTGAAATTATACAATAAACTACCAGACAAAACTAAACAAAAGACTCAGACAACCTTTACAAAAGATGTTAAAAATATTATTATTAACAGTAGAATGTGAATTTTAAAAGTAAAAACATTTTGTTAAATATATGTAACCCGTAAGGGTTTATCAATAAAATTTAAATAAAAAAATATTTTTGTTTTTTAAAAAAATGCGCAAGTGTGAAGTCCTGTGACCCGATGTTATCCTTAAACATCATCATCTAGATTCCCTTTCCGCACTCGGCGATGCGGGGTATTGCGTCGGTAAACCAAACGCAGCATAGTTCGATCATCCGTTACACGGAAGGCAGGACTAATGAAATGTTGGTGTTCAAAAACCTTAAAAATCAATATTTCACGTTCACTCGGGAATCGAACCCGGGACCTCGAGAATGGTGGGCCAACGTGTTATTATCTCCACTGGATTTTTATCTGAGAGCAGCCATCGAGTAGAGAGCACTCGTCCGAGGTTCTCGTTTTCTCACACGATGTTTCGTGCGCCTAAACACTTAATCTAGAATACGAAATAATATACAATTTCGCGTCATCATTCAAATTGAATGGGAAGCAACGAAATTTGTAATTTCAGGGGAGAAATTATTAATGAAATAGTTTTCCCGATAATATTTTGAGTTTGCCCAAATGTTTGTAGACAAAGATAAGATTTTACCTTCCAGGGAATTATTGGTTGACTAAGTTTGAACATCCATATACCTTCAATTTTTCCAAAAATGTTAATCGGTGAAAGTTACACAGTGTGTAAAATGACCACTTAAACGACAAATTGACTGATCACAAGCCCCGTAAAGTGCCTAGAATCCCATATTTTCTTCTCTTAAATGTTCTCCATTTCTGTTGGAATAGTTTTCTCTTTGCTACATACTGTAGTGAAATTCGATCTCGCTTTGTACGAGTAAACCATGAATACGCAATAGCCTTCTGGACGTATACAATAAATAAAATAAGTAAATACGGACTAGAATTGGGTGAATTTTTTTGTGTTATAGTTTGATTGATATCACATTAAAGTAAAAATGTTACTTTCTGCCTTTGCGTTGGTAGTGATCGACGTTTGATTCAATCTAATTATGTTTCCCATTATTTCTGGAGAGCAGCGAGAATTTTTGTTTTTTCCCTAGAAAACAAGTTGTTTAGTTATTTCCTCATTCATTAGCTCCGGGAGGCCAGAGTAATAAGAGAAGACAGAAGTATGGTAGTGCCTCGAGCGTGGAATCCACAGAAGATAATTTTGGCTAACTTTTATTTTAGTTTAATGTTAAACCCACTTTACCTCAACAATCAAATCCCCCCACATCCCTTTCCCACCCACCCGTCTCCGGCGCCGTGAAGCGGGCTTCGCTCACCGCTCATCGCCGCGCTGAACTCGACCCCTCCCCGCCGGAATATGTACGCTCGCCCTTACCGCAGTTACATGAAGCCATTCTTTGTATTCCGCGCATAAATCCTTTTAATTCGACCGCCCCGCAGAACCCGCAGTAACACGAGGCCGCGGTCCCGCCGGGGCATCCGTAGATAATGAATAAGACCTCGACTAGCGTTATCGTTCCTTTCGACCGAAACAATCCTTTGTTTATTCTAAGTAAAGCATTTTAGAACAGGGGAATAGTTTTACCGTCGGCGTACTGAAAACAGCTACAACAACGACTACTGCGGCATATCGTGTCACTTAACGCGGGGGATTTATAAAAACACAAAGTTCTCTTTAGGTGCTGTTGTTTTTTGGTGTGGAAAGTATGGGAAATGGGAAAAGCGAGATACCTCTGTAGGCGGGCTATATTTTATGAAGGTTTAAGATACTCAGTATTTACTCGTACGTTCTCTCTCTCATTCCAACATAAAACTGAAATTCATTCGTTACCCATACTTACTTGGAGACTTCAGGGGGGGAGCTCCATTCTTCCGCTCTTGTTGATTCCGCGAGCGTTGAATCGAACGGCCGAGCATTTGGTACGGCATTGTCCCTTGCCGAATGAGGAGAGGGAAATATTGGACGGTCTGACGGATGTCACCAGCCGAGTCTGGAATCCTGACTCGATTAAAAACAGTAGGATTTTTGGATTATTTACTCGGTATGGTAGCTCATGGGTTGAGAAATGGGAGATTCTCAGGGATACCCCGCAATATGGCGACCGATATTTGCCGAACTCTCGTCTTTGAGAGAATGTCTAAAACAGTTAGTAAATTTTGTATACTGTCAGAGGAGCCCAATGTTTTTCAGTTTAAAAAAAAATTGTGCCGTTCTTAAACCATCAAAGGGAAGTTGTGTGGCATTTTTAACCCTCAGTTGACAAACTTACCAATAATCCTTTCTATTTTACCCAATTAAATTAGTGTACTTAATTATTTTTTAAAAAGCTATGATCGATGCCTCACAATGGAATTTTTGGTGACTTGTATGGAAGGCATCGAATTTAAGGAATTCGAAAAATAATAAAAATAATCATTTTATTTGATTTATTACATTTTCAAAAATAGGTACTGTAATAGACATAGACATTTGAACCTGAATTTGCAAAAAGTAAACGCAGTTTTCCCTACCATTCGTGTTTGCTATTCGGTTGACAGGAAGAATGACAATATCCGACAAAGGCCAAGAAAGAAACAGTGAAAGTAGTAGAGTTAAAATCAATCAGTTTGGCTATATATAAAGTTGAAAATGTTGAAAGATTAACTCGTTTATTGACTTTGCTTTTTCGTTTGAGCGAAACCGAAAGGAAGACTCGCGGTCCTCAAATTTGGTTTTTGGTTATGTGGAGGAAGTACTTTCACCGGTTATCCACACAGTATAGTTAAGTATATATCTATTGTTGGAGCCTTTGTAACTCTGAATGCGAAAAGTAACGTAGACAAACTAAACGCGAGAAACATATCAGGTTGTGGCTCCGTGGGAGTGTCGTTGACTCACAAATCAGATATTCGCCTTATCACAACTTGATTCCCATTGTTTGATTCATATAAACAAGTGACGTCACTGAAAGAAGTTCGTTTTTTTTTTTTTTTAATTTTTTCGAACATATTCAAGAAACTTTGCTTTATAATTTAATGCTCTAATTTTTAGCACGCTTAAGAAAACATTTTTTGTATCCAATTTCCCGTTAGGCTGAAGTTTTTCGTTAAACTGTTAATTCTATGCGACAGGCGCCGTGGCGCAGTTGGCTAGACGGCCAACTGTAAAACTGGCGTCGCGTGTTCGATTCTCGCCAGTTGCTAGAAAAAATTCAAGAAAGATATTTTCCTCAATTGGTCCGGGTGTTGTGATTTATTTTCATTACCCCCTTCCGTATCTCCTCTATTCCACCTGCTGACAAGTCTCAAAATAGAGGCTTAGCGGGTTATTCATTTTTTTTAAAAATATATTCAAAACTTACATTTCATCAAAATACTTATATGGTGACAAAAAAGATTTTGAAAAATCAATTTTGGGAAGAATTAGAAGATTTGTTGCTATAGATTCACGCAAAATTATTTATATCACAATTATTAAACCACACATTAACCACTGTAGAAGTATATTATATTTATAAAACCGAGAAAATTTAAACAAACTAACCAAAGCTTTAAGAATCATTTTGAAAAATAAAACCTTATAAACAAGTCTAAATTTGATTTTAATAAAACGAAATTAATAAAAATTACGAACATAAAAACAAAAAAAAAATACAATACAATAATGTTTGTGTATATTATTATTAATTAAAAAAAAACACAAAATAATGGGGAAAAAGATAGCAAAGCTAACATGAACATGATCACAATACCAGATAAAACGTAAAAATCTTTTTTTTAATATGTATATGAGACAGTTAAAAAATATGATGAAATGGGAAAAAAAAAATGTTTTTTTAAAAATCAAAATGCAAACTGAAGGTTACGGTGAAGGTTGTTAAATAACTTATATATTAAGTATTGTTATTATTATAGTACACATAAGAATATGTTTATGTGTGCCCTGTATCAAGATTAAAAAGAATATAATAAAATAAATAATAGTCAGATAAATATATAATATGATTTAAATCTCAAATTAAATTGTTTTAAAATCCTAAAAGAAGTAAATGCAGGAACGAACGTAAAAACTAGCGAAAATGCTTTTTCTGCCATGCTCCGTGCACTTGTAACATTTTTTTTTCAAAAATCCTTTTATAATCTCTGATACGATAAGTTAAATAAAACTGTGTATGTATTCAAACCCTTCGAAGGAATTAAATTTTTACCGTGAATCAATCAAACTTTGGAAATATTTCAAGAGGCTGGAGTCGCCGTCTGCATTCATATTAAACTAAATAGTCTTAAACAATATCTACCATCGGCAACCGGCTAGTTTGTGTCTCGGAGCTTAAATTAAAATGTATTTATGTAACACATACTTGTATTTCATTTAAAAATATTATCCGTTACATAGGTACCGATAACATACATCGGTGTTACGGGGTAAATGAGGTCTACACACACATAGACTCGTTCGATTGAATTGACATAATATTAAGTTAAATACTTCAAAGAGAATTTTAAATTTATTATTATTATTTTAAACAAAATATTTCAAGAGAATTAGATTTAAGTGTTTTACTTTTAAGTTTTTACTAGGATCATCTCTTCTGGGTAAATACACAGAGCCATTATTTAATTAAGGGTTCATTACTTACCCACCTTTGATCTCCAATCTCCTTGCTCGCGTACCCGCAATCTCTCTGAAATATGATTATATTATGAAATCAATATTACATAGTTTTGCGTAGCAATATTATCAGTTGAACACCCGAATCGATGTACATTATTCTTGTATGTCGTCTCTTCTGGTGTTACTCGAGTCGAGTGCAAATGTCTGTTGAGTAGAATTTGACAACTAATAATCCCCGAACTACTCAACATATTTACGTCTAAAGGTTAACTGTTTTAAACAATTACGTTATGAATTACATGCAATTTTCCATAAGAAAAATGTTTTTTTAAGGTTTCTTATAAACGTTAAATAAATAAATAATATAAAGATCCCAGCAGAATGCGAGTACGGGGTTTTTTCTGATTTGAATTATTTAATACCAAAAACACGTACGACTTTTGCTCAGAGAAATTTCTCTTTTGTGGCCCCAAAAGTGTTCAATGTCCTGGATGAATATATAATGTTATTATCATTATTATGGATAACTTGTATGGCGCATTTTCGTAATATAATACCTCAAGGGCGCTTACATAGTGATTATATATTTAAATAAATTTAATTGAAGCTTTTAAATTTGTAATTTAATTAAAACAATTTATTTTGTTTTCACATGCTATGGATTTATTTTAATAATTTAGAGAACAGGGGGTTTTAAGTTTTTTCCAAAACATCACTTCACTTTCACAGCCTCGCACCTCGGCTTGGAGAGCATTCCATCCCATAGGGCCTGCGACTGCAAAAGCGCGTTCACTAAATTTAGTGCGCTGTTTGCGCAGAGGTATAATAACTTTTCTTCTCGCCGTAGACGTAGCTAATCTAACGCCTTTCAGCTAGTTCATCTGGAATGCATAGTTCCCTTATATATTCCGGAGCATAGTTGTGCAGTGATTTATAGATAAGCCAATAGAGTTTGTATTTGACCCTCTGTGGAAAACGTAGCCAGTGTATTTCCCGAAGTAGTGAAGTGACATGACTGAACTTAGAGATTCCGAAAATAAGTCTCACTGCAGCATTCAATACAGATTGTGGGCGAATCATTGGTAGTCCTGCATAGATACCATTACAATTATCGACTCTTGACACTACCAACGCATTTATTAATTGAGATATTTGATTATCTTTATATGAATACATAAAATAAAATAAATACTTGTTTATTTGAATAAATGTAGAAAACAGTGATAAGCATTATGTTAAGTTTGATTTTTATGTTATTTTTGTATTTTTTTTCTGCGTTCAGGCGGATGAAGAATGCAGATCTGCGTGTGAAATAGAGCCCGAATCCTGGACGAGTGTTTTCGACTCGATGACTCGCAAGTGAAAATCGTGATAAAGCAAATCGAATAGAGAAAACTCCGCCTCGTAGGGTAGTGGTCGGCGTGTTCGCCCGCCATTTTCTAGCTCCTGAGTTCGATTTCTGGGAGGGTCATCACAAAGTATTTTTTTCATTATGTGGTTTTACACTATAATATTGCCATACAATATAATATTGGTATAACACTGTCCTTGGAGCGTAAGATCAAGAAACCGTTTTAATAAACGATATGTAAAAACTACCACTGACTAAAATAAGAGTAAAAATAATTTTAAAATATAAAAGAGACAAAGAACAGGATGAGTTCGATTACTTACGAACGTTAAAGTCTCGTATAAAACCCGAAAAGGGAGAAAAGTTCTTATTGATTGTAGAAGTTGGTCAGAAGACAGCAGCGCGAACATTAAGATAACATTTAGGATACGACGTACCATATGCCATGCCCAATGCCCAATGCCCAATGCCCAATGCCCATATTCCGACTAAATGAATGACTATTTACGGGAAAAAAATTCAATCAAATAATACGTAAGTCCTTCGTAACTTTTCAAATTTCAAGGGTTTGTATTCATACACGAAGATTTAAAAGTGCTCAAAATACTGTTGAAAATAAACTTGATTTGTTTCGAATATGAAGTTTGTTTTATTCAGACTAATTTCCCTCAGAAGCGAGAAAGGAAACTCTCTCTTTTGTAAATAATATTACGTACATGCAGCCGGTTATTTACTTATTATTATAGTAATTGTCGCCCTCGTGGTGAAGTGATCAGCGCGTTTGTCTACCATACAAGAGGTCTCGGGTTCGATTCCCGACATGGTTGATACGAAATATTTATTTAAAGCAGTGTTTTTACACTAGAATATTTCATAGTCCCTGGTCTGATACATGAAGCGTAAGACTGATCATCTTACCTTCAGGTAACAAAAATGATCAAGATATGCTGCGATCGGTGTACCGATGCAGTGCCCTATGCACCATTAGGTGCGGAAAGGGAACGATGATAATTTCATTATATGAATATTAGAAGTGAAATCAGATTACTTGAATTGTCAGACCGAAGACTTATATAGCTGATTCGTTATTCTTATTTAAAATAATTAAATCAATAATTGACAGCCCCGCTTTACTTAAACTAATTCAATTTCGAATACCTAATTGTGCACTAGAAGTACACAATTATTTTATTGTAACAATTCTCGTACCAACTTAGAAATGCATTCACCTATATCCAGAATACATAGGTATGGAAATAAGTTTGAAAAAATATTTCATATTTTCAATACTAACTCGGTTAATACATTAAAATGTGATCTCACTCGTTATTTTTTAGAAAAGTTTTAATTTATTAAAAAATATTTCATCAAATTTAACGTTGTTTTCTTGGATACGTGTTTTTGTTTATTTCTTTTTATATAAATTATACATTTGTGGATTTATGGCCGAATTCCAACTGATAAAATAAAGCTGTTATTAAGATTATTTAAGCTTTCATATTGATCCAAAACCGTATTATTTATAAAGTATTATTGTAGCATTATTTTTCTTTTTCTTATTTTCTAGCAAATACTAGCCACTTTATGTTTATGTTAATTTATTCTCAATTTTACTTTGTTATATTTATATTTAGAGCATAAGATTTTCTCACTTTAATTGTTATATTTTATTTGTCATCTTGGAAATTGTATGTTTTTTTTTTACTTTTTTGTAGTTTTAAAAAAATATATATTTTACCCTCACTAATTTGTTTAGTTTTAATTATTCAGTTGAATTATATAGTTATATTTCATATTATATATTACATAATGAATTGTTCACTGCTGTAATTATTTCTGTAAAACTTTTTATTGTAAAAGGTTGAACCGTTAACATAAAAATAAATAAATATTCGCGGGTTGATAACGAAACACGAAGATTTTTAAAACAGTGTTTCAGCCAGAAGCCTTGATGTCATAACATTAACGGAAACTTGGTTAAATGATGGCGTTTTCGACCTTGAATTGTTTGATAATAATTTTACAGTAGTAAGACGAGATCGCGGTGGCCGCAGGCAGGGTCAGGGGCTGTGAGATTGGCTGTGAGAAATAGAGAAAACTCGCAAGTCAAGCGTTTTTCTGTTTTGGAAACGTCTAATGAAGATCTCTGGGTAAAACTGACGTACGATCTTTAGATATTACGTTCATTTGTGTATTGTATTTCCTTCCGGCGAGTGAGACCAATTTATATCGACTGTTCTTCGATAATGTATTATCCAGCTTAGAGCTTCTTCGGGACAAAAGTGTCAATTATATTGGGGGACTTTAACCTGCAATCAGCAAGAAACATAAAAAGTATAGAGGCTGACTTCATTTTTTTGTGCTCAGTGTTGAGTCTTTCACAGTATAATGATTTTGAACTCTAGGGATAGAACTTTGGACTTGATATTGAGTAGAAGAGCTGTTGGTGTGTTTCGGTCATTATCACCTCTTACGGGATAAGATAATTATCACCCCGCTCTTGAATTATGTTACAATCTGATGGCAGATTGCCCCCGTCGATCCAGAGTTCCCCCGGAGGGTACGGTTAGTCGAAGAGGCTGGCAATTTCATAAAAGCGACTTTGACCGGCTGTACTCTCTCGTGAACGGTATCGACTGGGGCGAGATTTATAAAATATCGGATACAAATGAAGCGATACAATATTTTTTTGTACTGTCGACGGTGTATTTGATTCCTGCTTCCCTAGAAAATCTCGGGCTACTGGTGGGAGGCGATATCCGAATTCGTTTTCTGAGGATATTGTTAGATATATACAGACAAAGCATTTCTTTCATTAAAAACCACACGTTAACTACTGTAGTAGCATTTTATTTTTATCAAACAAAGAAAACATAGATAAACTAACTGTATTACAAAATAAAGCCTTTAGAATCATTTTGAAAAAAAACAGATATACGAGGGTAAAGTCGATGGTAAATGAAATGAAATTATTAACATATAAACAAAGAATATTTTACAATACAATGATATTTGTTCATAAAATTATAAACTCTAATAAAAAAACAGAATTTTGGAAAAAAAATTATCGGAACCATCATGAACACAATCACAATACTAGAGAAAAGAACAAAATTAGACTTCCATTTAGGAAAAAGGCAAAGTCACAAAATTCAATTTTATTTAAAGCAATTAAAAAGTATTACGAAATGAAAAAAAATATTTATGAAGAAAAAAACATATCAAAATTTAAAATAATGGTCAAGACATATGTGATAAACAATTTATAAATTAAATATATTTGTAATGTTATTATTAGAACACACATAACAATATGTATGATATGTGTGCCCTATTTTAAGATTTAAATAAAAAAAAAATATAAAAAAAATTAAAAGCTTCTGGCTGTCGCGGTGATTATTAGATGTTTGGGTGTTTCAGATCTGTCGTAAGACGTGGCATTCGATTGGCTTACCGGGAACTCATTTTCAACATGGAATACAATATTTTTCAAGATCCAAATACCTTTTGTGACTATATAAGGTCGCAAAAGGCGGATAGCGGAAAAGTTGATTCCATGACATGGGATAAAAAAATGGTTCGGGGTGCAAACATAGCTGAGGCGTTTGCAGGCTATTTTAAAACAGTTTATAGCAATGAACCTTCCCTTCTGGATATTAATATTGCTGAGCAATGTTCACAGATCGGTGCGCAGTTTATTAATGTTCAGAATATCAATGAGAAAGATGTGACCGACACTATTAATAAATTCAGTAATACTACTTCACTCGGTGCAGATTTTATTCCGACATTTTTTCTGAAAGGTTGTGTGGAACTGATAAAGAAACCATTTTGTTGTTTGTATAATCTTTTCATTAATACGGGGGTCTTCTCGAAAACATGAAAGACGTCAAAAGTAACTCATATACATAAAAGTGGATCTAAGTCACCCGTAGAAAATTACAGACCTGTAGCAATTCTTTCTGCTCCAGCGAAGGTATTTGAAATTATAATATGTAGAATCGTCACCTCCCGAGTAGAGCCATTTATCATTGATGAACAACATGGGTTCAGAAAAGGCCGATCGGTTAAGACAAACATAATCGTTTTCTTGAACTACGTCCCGGAAGCTCTAGATGCAGGACATCAGGTAGACTATTTTTATAATGACTTTGCCATGGCCTTTGACAATGTCGACCATAATGGCTTATTAAATAAGCTTTATGAAATCGGTTTCTCGGATAGTATGTTAAAATTAATGGCGAGCTGCCTCCAAAATAGAAATCAATACGTCTCCTACGGTCTATTCTCGTCAGAGTGTCTCGCAAGGCTCTAACCTGGGTCCACTGTTGTTCTCAATTTTCATTAACAATATTAAAAATGTAATTTTGAACTCGCGTTTTCTGTTGTTTGCAGATGACTTGAAACTATTCTTGAAGGTGACAACTTCTGACGATTTTTGTCTTCTCGAAGCGGATATATCTAATATATCTGAATGAAGAAGGCGAAACAAACTTAAGTTTAATGTTTCAAAGTGTTCGGTCACGTTTTTCACTAGGGCCCGAAAAACTCAATTTTTGGCTACAAAATGAATGACCAGAATCTGATACGAACATCGAATATTAAGGATCTGGGCGTTAGATTCGTGAGCACCCTGACATTTCATGAACACATGAAATCAATCAGTGGTAATGCATTAAAGATGTTAGGATTTGTTCTGCATACTGCCAGGGTTTTTAAAAATGCCCGCGTACTGAGAACTCTTTACAACTCCTTGGTACAAAGTAGACTCTAGAGTGGCTCGACGATTTGGGGGCCACATGAACTGAAGTACTCTCTTCATGAGAGAAGAGTGCGGGTATTATCCTTGGCTCTACTCGATTAAGTTTCTCCAGGGTATGCAAGGCTACAACAGTTTAGAGACTAAAAGGAATGTGTATTTGACTACACATTTTTATCGATTGTTGCGCGGCATTTTTAAATTATGATGGGCATTGGTTTGTATGTTTCTAATAATTGATCTATTTATTTATATGCACGGCACGCATTAGCCTTTACCTTAAAAAAATACATATTAAAAATAATATAAACACTTCAATATAATGTAAAAAATATAAAAATTAAATTGAAAAGTATTATGTTACATAAATACTTTATATAACACAGCAGTATTGTATAAAGAACATATTTAGATATAAATAAATAATTAATCAATGTGTGCATTAAAAATTACGTAAGACAGCGTCAGCATAGATCTTTTTATATTCCGATATACGTTGACTCAGTATAGATGTAGACATTTTTAACTGCACGTTGCATTTTTACAGAAAATTTCTTCATGGAGTTGATTATTTGGGTTAGTTGCTGAATGTACATCTTAAGTGGTTTGTGCTGTGTATATGTACCGCATGTAATGTATATGTTTGTTTATGTTTTATATGTGTGTTCATGTGTGTATGCGTGGATGGCTCGGGGTGTGCATTCGGTATTTTTATTTATTACCAATGATAACCTCATGGAAAACGTAAATGTTAACAATTAATCTTTTCTCACTTGAGTTTCTTTTTTATTTATTTTTTTTGTCACATTTAATGTTTAAATCTTTTGCATAATTTATGACAACTTAATTGGTCTTTTTATGTTGGAAAATCATTGTTTTTAACACTTTTTATGTATGAATGTATGTTTTCTGAATAAAATAAAACAATAAAAAAAATTAACAAAATAAAAATACAGGACCAACCTGCCGATGGTTATGCATGTTGGAAGGTCTACCGCTATGCTAAACAAAATCGTTCTGGATGTTGATCTGTTCCATGTATCCGAAGGGGTTTTTCGGAGCAGGATTCTCCTACAAGAGTCTCTTTATGTATTTTTTGTCTTTTTATAATATGTACGTCTTTTATTTTTAGTTTGTGATGTATGTATTATTATGTAAATTAATAAATTGAATTGAAATAAATGATGATGGTAAATAAGTGAAGGGTAGGTATACGGCAAGAACGGGCTCGTTAACAAACAACGAAGAAGAATAAACATCTTATTTGTGGGACGATGGGTTCAGGTATGTGATAAAATTCATTGTTAATAAATTACAGTAATATAAATATTTTTACATACACTCATAAAACAACTCCTTTTAAGAACAGACAAAAACGAGCTCGCTGCGGCAATCGTCGCATTTTGATTGTTTTTTTTTGCCAGCGTGAACTCATCATTATTTCTTACAATATTTAAGACAGGGAGCCACATTTTGTCGGTTTGAATATTCTATTTTATTGCATTAATGCCGGAGAAAAAATGGCATCTACATCTCGAAATTCTAAAAAATGCAATGAGCCCTCTATAGCCGTGTGCTCTCCAAATGTAAGAGACGGTGGTATATGTTCATGAATAAATATTAGAGTGCATCATAAAACGGGTGCAAACAAATTCTATTTCTCTACTTCCAACCATAAAAAAAGTTTTTGAAAAATATCTTGTTAAATGTATTTTTATCTAGAAATAATATTTTATGTTCAAATCAATATGGATTCCAGGAAAAAAAGAGTACTACGCTTCTACATTCTAGATTTTCAAATTATATAAACGGGGAGCTTAATGATAAAAAACATGTTTTTGTATTGATGATAGACTATTCAAAAGCCTTCGACACGCTTAACCGTGAAACACTTGTTAAATCTCTCGAAATTGCAGGAATAATGGGACGATATAGTAAAATTACCTAAAAAATCGTTGCATGAAAGTAAAAGTTGGAGAAAATTATAGTAATGAAAGAGTTGTGTCTATGGGAACAGCTCAAGGATCAGTCTTCGGACCGATTCATTACTTAATATATTGTAATTCAATGGAAAACCATGTAAAATTTTCGAATTGCTTCCAATTCGCAGACGATACTGCCCTTGTAATAAGCCATTCAAATATAAAAACTACCCAAAAAATGCTTCAAGAAGATTTTTCAAATCTCATAAATGGGCGCATGACTATGGCTAGTGATAAATTCTAAAAAAACTAAAATTGTTCACGACATGTATCCTCACCATATATTACTAAATGTGAATTTGAAATAGAAATACAAGCTCATATAAATTGTTGCCTTCATTAAAATTTAAATATAGAATCAGATAAATGTAATTGTCCTATTATAGATGTTGTAAATAATTGCACTGTAACACAATAATCACTTATTGTGTTACAGTGCAAATGTAACCTTCTCGAAATTCAAGTTCCAATAGTTTGTATCTCTTTAAAGTATATAAAAGTGAAAAATAATACAAACAATGGTGGTTTTTTTTTAAAGTTAAATAATTATAAAGAGTAGTTTTGGTGTAAAAATAATAAATAAACTAACTACCGATGAAATAATAAAGTTTTTGATAAAATATTACAATTTGACAGTTAACAATTAAAACTTTCAAAAATGTGTTATTAAGTGATAAAATAAAAACATTCTAGTGTAAAAATAAAAAATAAATTAACTCTATAAAGCATAAAGTGATAAAATAATAATGTTTTGATAAAATTATAAAATATAAAATCTGATAATTTACAATTAAAAGTAATTTTATAGTGCCATCTATGGTATCAACAATAAAACTGTTAAATAAATATTAACTAATTAATTATAATTATAGTCGTACTATTGAAAGTATTCAATAGATGAAAAAAAAAAAAAAAACTTATATAAAAAATAATAATAAAAATAAAAATATCGCAATATATTATATTTTTTACTTAAAATATAAGGATTAATATACTTCTTTTTCGAAAGTGAAAATATTATTCATTTTTATATCTAACAAAAAAATACATTTTTTATATCCCGAAAAAACTTAATATGGAATGTAAAATATGTAATAGTGGCTTGAGCCCAAAAAAAACTCTAAAATGTAGTCGATGCTATGAAGTATTTTATTACAGCTGTACAGGGACAACAGCAGAAAATTATAAAACAATGTCGAAAATCTACCGAGATAGCTGGAAATGCACCTCATGTCGTAAGGAAGATCCAAGAAGCACTAAAAACATAAACTTGGAAAATGTTCGATCAAGGTCCCTTACTCCTACACCAAGTGACAAAAATAACTTAGAAATACTCAAGTGTCCTTTTTGTAAACAAACCCAAGATGTAGATAAAAGTATGATAAATAAATTGAAGGATCAATTTGAAGAAAATACTATTATGACAAAACAAATATTACTAGAGTACAAAGAAAATTGATTAAACGTATGTCTCAAGAATTTATCACGGATTTAAATAAATATAAAGAAGAAATAAAAGACAAAATATTTTCATTGCAAAAAATATAGAAGAAATGCAATTAACAATACAGAAGAATAATTATGTGGCCAAAAATAGTGAAATATTTTATGAAAACCAACCTCTTGAAATAATAAAAAAAGTATTTTTACCACCAGGAGAAAAGATCAAAATATTAATATTCGGAGATGAAGGAGGGAGAAGACTTAGAAAAAAAATTGAAAATAATCTATTCAGTAATGTACAGTGTGGCAGTTACATCTTTCCTGATGCAACAATTGATAATTATATGTCGACAATTATTCAAGGGTGTAAACAACCAACAAAAAATGATCTTGTATTTTTATACCCAAGAAAACATGAAAAATCACCTATTGATATTTTAAGCAATATTTACTTTATACTCCAAAACTTAAAGCATACCAATGTAATTGATCATTCGGTTGCAACAAATAAAAACTTAAATGTATTAAAACTAAACGTAGAAATAAAAAACAAAACCAATCTATTTGAGCATGCTAAATTTATTGGCCCAATATTTAATGACCAAATGAATTCATATTTCATCAACAATGCTTATAAAACAGAAACATACAGAATTATAGATATAATTAAACAAAAATATACTTAAATGTTTTCAGTAATGCTAATGAAAATAATACTTTAGACAAAAAAAAATCTAGTGGGTCAAAAAACTTGGAGAAAAAACCGGATCAGAGCCTGAACTAACTAGTTTTATAATAAATAACCACATTAAAAACCTTAAAATACTATACATCAATATTCGTAGTCTGAAACCTAAAATAGATGAACTAAAAGCACTTATAATAAGTGAATTTGAAAACCCCGATTTCATAATTCTAACTGAAACATGGCTCACTAATAGTGAAGCAGAATTATTTGACATCAATAATTACAATGTAATAAACTCCTGCCGGGAAGGTAGAGGAGGAGGTGTAGCTATGTACATTAAGAAAAACTTAAATTACGAAGAAAAAAATATTGAAAATAAAAGAGATATGGCAAACATTGTTCTAATAAGTCTCCATAAAACAAAAAATAAATTTGTGTGCTATCTACAGACGACCAAATAAAACCGAAGTACATAGTTTCATAATTTTTTTAGAAACCCAAATACTTCCGTATGGAAAAAAAGGAAAAACAATAATAGTAGGGGATTTTAATATCAATATATTAGAAAAAGACAATGTTCTAACAAATAAATATGTAAATAGCTTAATATCTAATAATTATGTAATTCTTAACGAAATTTCACTTGAAAAATATACAAGATGGAATCACAGAGGAGAAAATTCGATTATTGATCATGTATTAACAAATATTGTAGAAGCTAAATATACTATAGACTACAAAAATACTCCACTAAGTGATCACAGAGCACTCTATCTAAATATAGATATACCTATCAAAAGACAAAAAATATCTAAACAAAAATACACCTTAAAAATAACAGATTACGTCAAATGAAAAGAAAATCTCATGGCAAAAATACAAGAAGTTAATAGTTTTAAACAGTTACAAGACATTATCCTAAACGAAATAAAAAAGAACACAAAAACCAATGTGAGAAACTTCACAACGTCAATAAAGGAGGGTTGGCTAACTAAAAACATATTTCAAAAAATAAAAAATAACAATCAAGTTTATAAAAAAATTATTAAAGAAAGAAATAACAGTCAACTTGTAACCGAACTAAAAGATATTCAAAAAGATTTAAGAAATGAAATCAGAAAATCAAAAATACAATATTACCAGAATTATATAAAATCAGCAGAAGACAGCAGCAATAAACTTTGGAAAATAATAAAAAATATCAAGTCTGGAAAAAAATTGCAGTCAGCTAATATAAAAGATGGAATTTTCACAATTGAAGAAGAAGAAATACCAAATATTATCAATGAATATTACTCCAATGTAGGCCAAAACCTTGCAAGTAAATTAGATGGACCATGTCTAAACATATCAGAAAAACGAAGAAGAAAAATAAATTAGACCAACAACAACAAAAAAAATGCGTAAAATAATTGACAATCTTAAAAAAAAATGCATCGCTAGGATATGATAAAATAAAACCTTCATTATAAAAAATCTTAAAGATATTTTAAGCCCGGTCATATCAAAATTAATTAACATGCATCTAAAGTTAGGAATCTACCCGGAAGAATTAAAGACTGCAAGAATAACTCCTATATTTAAAGGTGGAGATCGAACGGAACCTAGTAACTATAGACCTATAGCAAATTTAACTGTATTTAATAAAATCTTTGAAAAATGTATTCATAAACGATTAATGGGACATATAAAAATTCTCAATATAATATGCTTAAACCAACATAGTTTTCAAGAAAAAAAAGGAACTTTAACCGCTCTAATTAATTATATTAATTAGAGCTCTAATTAATTATATTCAAACAAATATGGATGCTAAAACTCCAACCACAGGAGTAATATTAGATTTTAAAAAAGCTTTTGATACGGTTCACATTGAGACAATGATAAAAAAATAAATTATATAGGAGTAAAATCTCAAGAATACAAACTATTAAAATCATACATAACAAATCGGAAGCAGTATACCTTTGTAAATGAAAAAAAAGTAAAATACAAACAGTAAATTTTGGAGTCCCACAAGGATCTATTTTGGGTCCACTATTATATATTTTATATATTAATGACTTATCACTGTATAATTTTAAAGGAAAAATTATTATGTATGCCGACGACATTGGACTTTTCTATAAAAATCAAACAGACGTGTTAACAAACAATGACATAAACGAAGACCTTACTATGTTGACTAAATGGACAAACACAAACTTACTTACACTTAATGAAAAAAAATACATATTATCCATTTTGAATTTAGAAAAAAATGTCACAAAATAGATGCTTACATAAATAATGAACGACTAACTGAAATTGAATATGTTAAATACTTAGGACTAACAATAGACAGACAATTGACATGGATAATTCATATCAACAATTTAATTAGCAAAGTGGCGATTTTATCGAGTCTATTTTTAAAATCAAAAACTTTGTTCCAATAAAGGAAAAAAAAGTAATGTATGAAGCCTATGTAAAAACTAAAATATGTTTTATGCAACTACTATGGGGAACAGGAAATCAAAATGACATAAACAGACTACAAAGACAGCAAAATAAAATATTAAAGTTAATAAATGACCTTCCCTATCTAACAGTAACTAAAGAACTTTTTGAACAAACTAAACAATTAAATGTAACTGAACTCTTTAAACTAGAATCTTTAAAATTTATTTATAAATTAGCCACTGATGTAATTGTAGTCGAAGAATTAAAACTTGAAAAAAACTGTAGTAAACATGAACACAATACGAGAATATCAGAAAAATATCATATACATTTTTTTAATACGAGAAAAGGACAATCGAGACTTATAAACCATGGACTGAAATTATACAATAAACTACCAGACAAAACTAAACAAAAGACTCAGACAACCTTTACAAAAGATGTTAAAAATATTATTATTAACAGTAGAATGTGAATTTTAAAAGTGAAAATATGTTGTTAAATGTATGTAACCCGTAAGGGTTTATCAATGAAATTTAAATAAAAAAATTTAAAAAAATATTTAGGATTAATTATTGATTCTAAATTTAGCTGGGGTGTTCATATTGATGGAATCTGCGACAGATTAAGGTACTGGCTTAAGGTGATTTATGAAATTAAAAGCATACTACCTTTCAAAACGTTAAGATACATATATAACTCGCTCATTGAATCCATTATATCTTACGGAGTGCGTGTCTGGGGTCTCACCTTCCAGTCTCATCTGGGTAAAATTGATGATATTCAGGTGAGAGTGTTGAGGGAGATTGTACCGGATAGCATAATCCGTGAGGCGAAACATGTGGGCGAAAGTGTATATTTTAAATTCTGTAATGTCCTGCCGGTAAAACAATTTTGTGACTACAAATTGATTGTAGATCACTTTGTTGATCCGGAATATAAAAAAAAGAGTTCCCTACACTCACAACACTAGATTAAAAACAAAGGGCTCCCTGTCTGTTCCCCGAATTACAAATTACTTCGGAGAGCGAACATTAAATTGCGTTGTTCCAAGATTGTTTAATGATCTCCCACAAACCATCATTAACATGAAAAATCTTCAAACGAAAAAAAAAGAACTGAAGAAATATCTTCTAGATACTTTATAGTGCCTGTTTATAAATAAATCTGTACAATACAAATAAACTAAATGTAATATAAACCTGTCATAAAAAAAAATGTTTCCCACCGAAAAGTCTCTAGACTTAGTGGGTAACAAATTCTTATATGTATTTTTTATTTATAAAATAAACGCTGCTCTGAAACTGAAACTGAAACTGAAACTGAAATTGTATATTTATTTTCGCTATTAAAATGATCGCAAAAGTTTTGTATTTACTTTATTGAAACCGCGAGTATAGTTTCCCAAGGGGAGAGTAGGGGGGGGGGTAGTTTTCGTGTTTATGAGGTCCGAACAGTTTATTTTATCCCTTATTTATTTGGCGCACTAATGTAGGGAGGGAAAATATAAAACTCCCTTTGCGGTTGCCACTTTTTCTTCACTTACTTGTGAATTGGCGATGGCCACTCTACCCATTGCCCATTCGCCGTAAGTACTATCTATAAAATTCTCTTCTGAGACCGAACCTTCGAGACGGCCAACGTAATATTCAAAAATAGTATTTGAAAAATAAAAACAACTTAGGTTTTACTTTTTGAATTAATGGGCGCACAATTACACAATTTCGAATGAATGAATATTGAACGAATTCGTATTCTAATAGTTGGTACTTAAATGAAATGTTTTTATTTTATTATTTACCCCACTTTGTGTTTTTTTTTTTTTTTTTTTAATTTGGTAGAGTATCCAAAATAAAATACTTTAATTAACTTTTTTTTAAATGTACAAGTGTGTATAGTGTGACGCGTTTCGTCTCGTTAAGAAATTATCAATCTATTTTTTTATCTTTTTTATCTTTTTTATCAAAGGGTTTGATAATGTCCTAACAAAACGAACCGCGTCACACTCTTGTATATTTCAAAATTATAGTTCAATTAAATCCAATTAAAGTATTTTATTTTGGATACTTTAACAAATTTGAATATGAGATTCTACCAATTATCTCAATCAGGCGAGAGTGTAAATCTAAGTCAAGTATTACACGATAAGATTAAGATAAGAAAGAGTCTCTGAGATGGTTTGGTAACGTAGAACGAATGAACGACGAAAAAATGGTAAAACGGGTTCGTTTTACCATTTTTTCGGTGATGAAAAAATGGTGATCGGGTTGTGGTCCTGTGGCTAGTGTCTCGGATTCACGGACCAAAGGTTCGTGGTTTGAATCCCACTCTACCCCTACTCGATTCCATTTTCTAATAGTAAGTTATTTACAACTCGTTGAAAATGGCCCTCAAAATTAAATATTTAGGTAAATCATAAGAACGCAAATATACGTAGACTAATAAAGTTCTAAAATAGTTCTTTTTATAATTGGTGTACAAATTATTTATATTCCTATGTATCATTATATATTTTACGATGTTGTAACAAAATGTATTCATAGCGCATATATAAAAATATATACTTCATATTTATATAATAATGATTGTTAAATCCTTATATTAATTAGCTATGCATTTATAATTCAGTAGTTTTAGTTTATTTTTTGGTATTATTATATTAGTATAGAACTGCGTTTACTTCAAAACTAAAAAAATCTCCATCTTAGAACAGGGTGAGCCATCTTGAAGTAGACTATCCTAACCAGAGGACGCTTTGTATTCATTTTATAATTCACTAGTTTTATAAAGATTCAAATAATTCAATAAATTTATAAAATAAAAAAATTGTAGAGTATCTCGATCGTTGGTTACATCGAGGAAAATCGATTAGTCTAACGCCGCGCCATGCCAGTTCATTTACAATCGCCGTATTAAATCTCAGACCTGACATATATACATACATATAATCTGAAAAGTATATGTTTATAATATATATACTTCCAAAACCCATATAAACTACTTTCACTATAACGAGATATTACCATCCTATCATTGTTATCGTTATTGAAAGCAAGCCGGTGAATGTTTACATTTAAAATGGGAAGATATGTCTAACGATCCCCACGATATTCGTACTCGTGTATAATAACTCCCTACCGCGGATATATTAAATTCAGTGTACCCTACCGCGACACTTCACATACGTCCACACGTCATCTACGTAAAGCTGCGAGGATGGGGGGGGATGTAGGGGACGGATAAGTAAACATCGGATATTTTGTAAAGGTCGGATACGTCTAATTTACTTACGCAGTTTTAATTAACATGTGAGAAATTATCCGGCTCCATGAAGTTAACCTATTGTATTTGATTTTCTCCGCCGACTTAAAGACATTTCAAGAAGTATCCCAAAATAACGTCGGTTATCCTTTTACACGTAATATATTTGCCTAATTTAAATGCTAGTAAAACAAAGTACCCACTTGACATTTAGTACAAACATTATCGGTCAACCTAAATCATACCCTGATATTTATTTACATACAAGTGCCTGCCGTAAGGCCGATATACTCGTAATATATTATGCAAATGTGATTCAATCAAACACGTGGATGCGATTAAATGCTTAGGCATTACGATTGATGATTTGATTTAAAAGCTCATATCGGTATCTTAACCAGAAAACTAGGAAAAATTAGAAACATTCTCGACTTGTAATGCTGTAGCGTGTAAAAGTATTTTTATATAAGTAGACCTCGTGTCAGAGTCATTTTGAACGTAATATGTAGCCGAGGTGGAGCATCAATTGCATTACTAGATTCTCTGTTTAAAAAAAAAACTTAATTCATCACGCGAATAATTTTTAAAAAGCCCTTCTCTCATGAGTCTAAATCGTTTTTTAAGAAATCTCTAAGTACCACATAAAAATTATACTAAGAACAATCAGAAAACGTAAACAATCGTTGCAGAACACGAAAACTAAGCTAGAAAAAATACTGTCGGTACCTATCGTACCTAGGTATACACGTTATCCGAATAAGGAAATATAATATAAGTAAAGGGAAGCGCATCAACAAGATCCGCCTGGAAGTTTCAAAAGGAGACAACAGTCGCGGTCGCCATCGAGCCGGTCCGTCCTTCGGGCTCTTCCACGCAATTGAGATCCTTCGGGCGTATCCCTGTACCGCTTATTTGTTTCACTGAGCCGTTTTCGATTGCCTAGTCTTGCGAAGTGTCCAAAATACCTGAAGATACGCGATTGCACAGCGGAAGCATTATTTCTTCTTCCGCTGTTCAATTCCTTTTCCTAAAGAATCAAAACGTTTGAAGGGCTGTTTGTGGAATCCGCAATATTCTACGCCATCGTCACATTTTGATCGCGTCTTCTTCCTTCGTTCTCACTCTTTCAAAAGCCAGGTTCAGCGGCGTATGAAAAGATGAAAAGAAGTAGCCCATTTATCATTTTTATTTTTATGGATTTGGTATTCTTTTTGCCGCTCTTATTTCTTTAAATATTTCATTGCGGAGCGAACTGAAGCGATAAAGTAATGTATTCGTCTAAAATGACTTAAGAACCTAAACCCACCTAAAACTGAAAGACATGGAAACCATCCTTTCAACGAATTGCGGACCTAGCACCAAACAGTATGTCATAAATGAGAGCACTTACACCAAATACGTTTAATAGTACTGGTAAAAATATTTTCTTTCTCTTTCGCTTTGATTACAACTATTTGATTATTCACCTCGGGTGTTCCTACTTAATTAGTCCGACATGTTTCCTTCTCAATTCTCTGCCCTGCGCGTGTCACGTGTAGTGAAGAGTAGGTCTTCTTTTTGTTTTATTTAAACATTTTTTTTATAATCATATTTCTACTTGGATATTAATGTATTCTTTCAAATAACCATTTTCTCTTGACTTGGACCAGGAAGGTAAAACGACACTCGGCTTTTAAATTATTCATTCGTTTTTGTACATTACTGTATTTTTATTATTTTTAATTTCCTACATTTCGTCTTGAATACCTAAACATTAATTTGATTAAATTCGTAAAACAAACTATGTTCATTACTACATAAATGTAGAACACTTTTAACGTTAGAGTCAAACAAAGAATAATGATTCGAGTAACAGTCAAATTCTAATTTGATTTGTTAATCTTTCGGTTGAGTTACGATATAACATAGATCAGGGCCCCGATTACAATGGGAAGTAATCAATTATATTCAATTTTATCAACAAAGTAAAACTAAGTTTTTTGTGTGAAAAGCAGAGTACGCGTACATTTTTTTCTTATAAACATGTTCGATTATAGGTTACCGATGAAGATACTTAAAATGTTTATGCG
The DNA here is from genome assembly GCF_059751315.1 of Micrasema longulum. Classification (NCBI taxonomy): domain Eukaryota; kingdom Metazoa; phylum Arthropoda; class Insecta; order Trichoptera; family Brachycentridae; genus Micrasema; species Micrasema longulum. The sequence goes on from NW_028278565.1 coordinate 194,429, forward strand.
AATATACTCATTTTCGTACACAAATATCGATTTTTCTTTATAGACTGTCGAAGATACGAGTAACTGTTATGTTTTAAAGCGGACCTTTTTTTCTGTTGAACATGCACATTTTTCAATTATAGTCATTTACTATTAATGGAAAATATCCATTCATTGTTTAAAAACTTGAATTGCAATAACTTTCCACCGTAATCTGGGCACTTTTCGCAGCTGCAGTATAATAAATATATTATAATAATAAAAATACGTATTTAGTTTCATTCCACTTTTATTTTAAAAAAATTACCAGTGACCGGGTTTCGTCGTGACTGACATCGTCAGATTGGTGGGAGAGTAAACAAATTTCCATGCTATATACGAGTGCAAGCAGGGGTTATAAATCATGATTTACTTTCTATCTCTGAATTCGGGACATTTTTCAAGCTCGCGAGAGACAAATTGTTTTTGTGTCATTTTAGACCGGACACCCGCATAAAATGGCTAATCAATAAAAAAGGTCAACGCATCTTTCGAACTTTTCAACATAACTTGCGAATTTTTCGGTTTCAATTATTTTTATGAATCACTCTGAACTTACCGGCTTCAAATTGCGGAGAAAGTAAAAAACTTAGAATTAGCGAAAGAAAGCTAACACTGGAAGAATTCATACAAAAACTGGACCTTTTAAATACGTTTTAATTTTAAAGAAGAGCACATTTGTTTATCCATTTATATGTATATTGACTCTCAATAAGCGTGTAAACTATACCTACATTAAAGAAAAATGAAATAATAACAAACACATTGCGTCATTAAATTCAAAATGTTTTATTTATTTATTCATACAAATACATATTACAAAAAAAATACAATAATAACGTATTCCAAACTCTTTGAGGCCAAGGGCCCTGTGTTGAGTTGGGATACAACGTAATGGAAAATGGAAGCACGTACATCATAGAAATAAGAATAGCGTAGAATCATATTTGAATATATCGGACTGTGTCTAATAATTCCCCCACTATGCCCTACTTTCGCCGCGCGTATTCGGAAGGTCGTAGCGTAATGTTGCTTGATGGGGAGAAAAAATTATAACACAAATGTAAGGTTAAAAAAAAGAAATCTGTTAATTTCTCTAAAATTTTATTGTGCACGCGGAAATATTGATAGACACAACAGAGTCGATAAGCTAAGGGTCATTTAATAAGAGTAATTGAACTTTAAACTTAAAATTTAAAACAAATTTTATTTTACATAAAACGGATATTTTTATATCATGTTAAATAATATTTGATGTTTTGAAGATAATGTCGGTCAAATGTCCACCACAGAGTTGTTTAATCCGAAATCCAATTTTCATTGAATCTCTTATTAGATGAGCAAAATAGGGTAAAAAAAAATTATTACCCCAGGGTAAGTGCTGCCAGCAGCACTAACGAAATATCCATTTTGTTTCTTCGACAATCTGACAGATGGAAAATAATTCAATTTTATACACATTCATTTGCTGATTATACATGAAATGTGATTGCATCCTGTTTCTTTAAGATCCTAGCAGTATTTCTACACTTTATAAGGACACAACACGGCATAGTTGAATTCAAATCAGGAGTTGCGTACTGAACGACGTCTAAAAAGAAACTAATGGGTCAAAACGTAAACCTACTCTTTTATGAGTAGTAAGGTCGCCTTCTGTTTGATGTGCGTATGCGGTTTCTGGACTATTCTTAATTCTATGGCGTTATTTTCATATCATTAAATATTATTACATAAACATACATATACTCTTCAAAGAGCATCTGGACAATACGCTTCATAGTATAGAAATCTTTGCAATATCTCGCAGCCGTCTTATGTTAAAAATTGAACTAGTGATTATTTTTTTCTATAACGGCTGATTTTTAAATACTTTTTAATTTTTATGCATTTTTTATTTTAGTAATCACAATGAATATAGAATACTCAAAAACAGAAATTTACTTTTAAAAAATATGTCACTTTTGTCGTATAATTTCAATGGCTTTTTGTTTGAAGTCGTTTAAAAAACCTTCTTAAGAATGTTTTTCTTCACTTGGCTTTACACACCTACGTAGGTATTTGATATACAATAATGAAATGTGTGCTTTTTTAACCTTATTCCTTTCTTTAGAGTTTCTAGGGTCATAAAAAAACTCTAAAGAGAGGGAAAATGAAAAGAAAAATTGTCCTTTTAGCCGGTAATGTCCTTATCTAATAAGCGATACATCGGACAACCATTGAGCCCAAATGTCGGAAGATTACGTTCATACAAAATAACGCCAAGTTTTATTCCCCAGTACAGAATTTCTACGCAACGCGGCGTTCTTTTTCTTTTTGGATTCTTTTTAACGTTCATTCTGCAAATCTCCGACACAATCTTCTCAAATTCGCCCATCCACGGGAGTGCACATATATATGTGTATTGCGTTTATATGTGTGTCTGTGTGAGTAGTCAACGTAGAGAGCGTGTGGCGTGTGGCATAGGTTTCTCAATATGTTTTACTTTTTTTATGTCTGGACAGCTCCAGCATAAATTTGGGGCAAAATACTCGTGGAGAAGGAATGCATTCGAAATCCTATGGAGTAATCAAGATCGGCATATATCACAACAGAGATGGAGATCATTTTTTGGAAGGGAACGTATAAATATGGGCATTTACGGAACTTATTGTACGGCAGGAGTCATCGGTCGACTTAAATTATCACTTCACACACGGTGTAATATTTACCGTTCTTCATATAGTTGAATTTTTAAATGTCTTCTAAGCCGAGACCAAAAAATAAGTCTCAGTACAAAGTTTAATAGGAGTTTTGTTAGATATTTTAGTTGCGTGGTCATTAAATTCAAATTCGAATCGAATAAAACAACCAGATTAAACGCGGTTATTAAAATGCTTAAGGTTCAGTAATTTGGGGTTACATTGAGAAACTGCGGTTCGCGGACGCGGACGCGGACGCGGACGCGGTGTGGAAATGTACCAACATATTATGTGGGAAAGTGGGCAGATACTCGGCGCGAGAAATGATCTTAAGGTCCACTTTTATCGCCGGCCTCAGCGATAAAAGTACGTTTCTACTTCAGCGAATATCCTCCGAATGGCAATCCCATAATTGCCAGTTTTAGGGAACAACATTCGGATACACTAATGCGGCTTTATCGTCATACAAGACTATTTTAGGCCAACTATGGGATCTTTTGTTTGTATCTGTAAACCTTTTAAATTTTTCCAGTTTTTTTTTCTTTTTTTGCTTACTTCTTAACATTTTAAGCATATTTTGTTTATTTTTAACTTCAAATAAATTTAATAATGATATATTTAATTCTGTAAAAACCCTATTTTAATATTAATTCGTACGATATTACGATTTTCCTCCTTTTATTTTTTCTTTAAATTTAACTTTACTTTGTAAGTTAAAAGTAAAAGTAAGTATTGGAGTTCATATTTTGTATTGTTCAATTGAAGATTAATTTATACTCTGTAGTTTTTAATATTTAAAATCGTCGTAAAACTTCACTGTAGGTACTACTTTCCTAAGCTAAAAAGTAGTAACAGTAAAAAAATTCGTTTTGAGTTTTTTTTTTGCTTTTGTAGTAGATATTCGATAGTCCCACATATTTGCTAAGCTAAAAAGTCATTTTTGCTTCTCAAATGTGTTATTTTTTATTGTCAAAATAAATATTTTTTAAAAAATTAAAAAAGAAATAAAATCGGCGAAGCATAAAACAATCGCCTCCTATAAAAATTGCTATTCAACAAATTATTTTAAAATAGGTATATGTCCACGGGACTTTACCTATTAAAACAAATGTCTCGCACTTATAATACTTTTTGAAAACATGCAAATAACAAACCTTCGATTAATCTTTAAAGTAAATAGTAATCCATCCCGATTCAGTAAAAAGGAAATGAGTGAAATCGTCACTTTTCTCCGGCAAGTTGTTTGTTGGGCGACGCCGACGTGAGAAATGGCTAACAAACGCTTGAGATCAGAATAATAAGGAGAAACTTTCGCGCATCAATCATCACCAATAAGTTGAGTAAAGGTCTGCCCCCTCCGACCCGAACCCTACCGAGCCCCGCAGGGGCCCCGATGCTCGCGGGATCTGCGCCTTCAGTCGAATAGTAATGTGCCGAACCGAAGTCATAACTTCTTGTTCAAATATTCGGTTGATAAATACTCGTATATATATATATATATATTATCTTACCAAATTACAACAGGGATGGAGAACATTTTAGGAAATTGAATATGGAAGTCTAGGCATTTACAAGGCTTGTGACCTGTCGTTGGCTGGTTTAAGTGGCCACATTACACACTGTGTAACGTTCGCAATTTCACCCATGTTCAAACATCCATATTTCTTCGATTCTTCCATCTGTTGATTTTACTGAAGTTAAAAAACTGAAACCTTTATTGTTGCGAAGAGATTCATCTGATCGAATTATTTCACGTACTAGACGACGGCGACGCCTGAAAACGATTTTACAATTTTTTAACTTCTTCTTGGACCAGTTGGTTTTATTACAATATTTTGAGTTTGTCCAAATGGTTATAAACAAAAGACTGGATTTGACCCTCTAGAGAGTCAATAAGATTAACAAATTACAACAGGGGTGGAGAAGATTTTGGAGAAGGGAATATGTATGGAATATAATACGGTCACCTAAACCAGCCAATGAGAGGTCATAAGCCCTGAAAATGCCTAGATTTCCATATTTGCTGTTCTAAAATGTTCTCATTCCTTATTGTAATTTGTTAATCTAAATGACTCCCTAGAGGGGTGGGGGGAATCCAGTATTTTGTCTACAAACGTTTTGACAAACTCAAAATATTGTAATAAATATAATTGGTTATCTGCCTAGAAAATAATCATGTCGGTTATCATCGTTATTCTTCTATTATAATCCACGCACGACAAAACCATCCTAGTTCTAACCTCCAATTATTTTTAGGCAGATAAAAATAACGTCTTCATTTACACTTTTGGTATTTATTGTACAAAAAAGAAAAAGAACTTATAATGTATGAAATAATATTTTAAACGAACAAATTTAGATTTGCTGGTAATTCATATATTTTTAAAAAAAACACATTTTATTCCTTAAATAATTAATTATTCTTTTTTTATTACGTGTAAGAAATGTGTTTTAAATTTTAATTCTCTGAGTAGTATACTCCGAGATATTTTATTTTATACTTAATATTGTATCCTTAAGGTGCACTTTTCTGTCGTATATTTTGTATTTAATGTTTTAAATTTTGATTGGTTTACTTTTAACTATTTTGAAATGTTTTCTAAATAATATTTGTTGCCAAATCATAAATTATCTCCTGAAATGTAAACAAGCGCACCATCTGAAAATATATAGGCGGCAGCGTAACTTCCTTTTTTTAAATGCGCGCCATTCAGTCGGTTGATGTCGCAGGGAGCGCTAGTGGTCTCGTTCGAGAGGCGAAACTATAAAATTTTGTTTAGACACAGTTTAGTTGCTATCATGCGTTGGAACAGTGAGTGGTCAGTGAATTCGGACCGGTATGTAATCATGTTACAGAATTGTTTTAGGTTTTTTTTTCCAACAAGACGGTACAACGACACACACTGAAAGAGCGTCGATGTCTGTTTCGAGGGAACACTTCCCAGAGGCCTGCTTTCCCGATTCGTCCCATTGTGATTCTTTCTATAGGGATTTTTGAAATCCCATGTTTATGTGAACTGTTCAAGGACTATAAAAAATTTGAAGACCAACATCCATTAAGAAACCGCCAAGATAAACCCTGATATAGTAGCAAGAGTCATGACGCCAGAAATCGGTTTACTCAGTGTATGGAGGATGGGGGACGTAATTTACCTGATTTGATCTTCAAAAACTAAGTAAAACAAAACTTAGGTATGTATGTACAATATCAAAAACAAATGAAAAATCTAATTTATACAATGGGTTTTATTGATTTTAAAAAAAGGAAATTGTGCTGCCGCACCTGTATAATTATTTAATCGCTACTTTTTCATCATTGCTGTCATTTTTTCAATGACTGATTATGTTATTATCGATAATATTAATTTTATTTTACAAACATAACATCGTATGACTGCGACCGGTCGTGCACGCCACTACACTACAACCCACCGCACACCGCGCAATCTTGAGCCAAAACTCTCTCGAACTAAAAACTAATATTTTTCCCTTTCAACTGTTTTTAGGCGTTTTTCTATGTGAGTTTCTCTGCCTTATATTATTCCATTCGCACTAACGCTATTAGGAACTTTGTTACCTGTTTTCGAGGGTAATAAATTTTGGATGTCGAGTGAAAACCTAATGGGACGCTATCAACAAATAAAAGTATTTTATTTCTTTCCTTGACGTTAAAATTTGGAACATCGTTTTTCTCCTCTACGGACGCATACCCCGATGACAACATAAATAATATGTATTGTTTGCTAATAAAGGTTTTTATTTTAAAAAAATAAAAAAATTATAAAAAAAACATGAAGCGGATGCGATACGGTTGGCTGGGCCATATTCTGCGGATGCCTCCTGAAAGCCTCAACGACGCTCGCCTACCTTACAAAGCCTCGGGTTCTCGACGACCTGATCGTCCACCGCTTGAATGAAATACTTTTCATCTTTCGGTTTTGCGTTTTTAATTTGATACAAACAATTTATTTGAAAAAACGTATTTTTGAAAATTAATTTTTGATTTGAGTTTTTAAATGTTTTTTCTTTCCTTTTTTTCTCCCTAGTGAGAATAGACAATGCCTAATATGTTTGCTTATATTTTAATTTAGCTTTTTTGTATATTTTTTACCTTCTTCGCTGTTTTACAAACAGATCATAAAAATATTACGCTTTACACATAATAAACACCGATTATTTCAGCACTGAACTGAACTTGTGTGTAAACATCGCATCGCCAGGTTGTGGAATGTGCATAGGGTATTGTATAATAAATGCGTGGGTATCTAGATAATAATTTAAAAATCCAAGCAGTCTTGACTACAAACGGTTTCTAAATATTTCAACTAAAAAAACTTTCCACATGTAATAAGTAATAAGTAATAAGTAATAAGTAATCAAGATTGTTTTCAAAAAAATATTCAAAGTGGCTTAATTTTTCAAATAGTTCACTCTTTCATTACTATCGTAGTATTTTTTTTTATAAATAAAAGGATTTTAAGTTTATCCAAATGCTTAAGGAAAAGGACTGAATATCTAAGAAGCAATCACGATTTACATATTACACAACAAAGATGAATATTTTAGGAAATGTAATATGGAAGTCTGGGCATTTACGGGTATTGTGACCTGTCATCGGCTGGTTTGAGGAGGTGAAATCTGATATATGTCGTAAAATATTTAAAGTAACTCTAAATATTGTTGATTTAACAGTCCAAAAAGCATAAAAAAATATAAACTTCGGGCCTTCCCTACTGCCTACTGCCTACTGCCTACTGCCCTTTTAAAATTATTATTAGGCAGTAGCCTAGGTTGAAACAATTCAGTCAGATGAATCTCGCGCAGATCGATAAAGGTTTATCGCCTTCAGTTAAAACTTACTTTACAAAAATAAACAGATGTTAAATCTGTCGGCCTCATAATGAAATGGTCAGCGCGTTTGCCTGCCATGCAAGAGGTCTCGGGTTCGATTCCCGACATCGTTGACATGAAATATTTGTTTTAAAATGTATTTTTACTCTAAAATACCAGTCCCCAGACTGACACCTGAAGCCTAAGACTGATCATCTTACATTCGTGTAACAGAAATGATCAAGATACGCCGCGTTTGGTGTAGGCATATCATCATTCCTTTCCCACTAGGCGTGGGAAAGGAATGATGATGATGATGATGATGAAATAAAGGTTATACGCAAAATGGTGAATGTTTAGAGGATAAAGTGGCCACATAGAGCCCTACAAATTACTGGACTTCCGTATCCCTTCATGTTATTCATCTCTATAGTAATATATATATTTGGAAAATTTATATAGCGCCGTTTTTGTGAAAATCACCTCAAGGGCGCTGTACAATAAATAAATATCCCACCACGTCTTGCAGCTACAGAGCGCATGAACGGTTAGGATTCTTGTTCCTCGTCTCCAATTATGATATACAGGAGCTAGATTACAGCACGTCTTGCAACTACAAAGCGCATAGACAATAAGAAATCTAGCCCCTATTTACATTTTTTTTCTTTTTCTTTGACAATAAAGTTTAGAGATTTAGTGATATTTAAAAAAATTATATAAAAAACAAATTTATAAAAATAGAAGTTAGATAGCAACAAGTCTTGCAGCTACTGAGCGCATGGACGGTTGGAATTCTAGACCTTATTTACTAAATTTGGATATTTGATAGTTGATAACATTTACCTATTGAAGCTAGATTACTAATCGTCTTGCAGCTACAAAGTGCATGAACGAGTGAAATTCTGGTAACTTAAAATTTTCAATAAATTTACAAAAACCAAACATTGAGCATAATGGTAAATTTGTAAAGTGTTCGTGCTAAAAAGTGAACAATAAAAACTAAACAGATAATATGATAATATGGTAATAAGAAAAGATCTTTGATTTTCTAATATTCCTTACCTGAATCTCAGTAAATCCACATTGTTTGTAGGCATAGTAGGCGGTGGGCGGTGGGCGGTGGGCGGTGAGCGGTGGGCGGAGGCCGGCGGGCGGCGGGAAGAATAGTCGACCTTAACCTTAGCAATGCCGGGAATACATAAGTTCCTCCTTGTCGCGCGGACCACCAGAGCCGAACTAGGAGAAGAATCGGGGCCTCCCTTCGCAATACTTCCCAGTTTCGCCGACATGACCTGTCATTGGCCGGTTTAAGTTATCGTTTTGCACACTTAATAACATTAACAGTTACAATCGGGGTAACTTCATTGACAGAATTGTGATTTATCGTATTGTACATATTATTTGACATGTGTAATGGCAGGAAACGTATTATATGGTACACCATGAGGCCAAGTGACGTAGGTTTAACTTGAATGTAGACACAATTTCTTTATGCATTTTTTTTACCTTCGAGTAGAAATTAAATAAATAAAACTATAAAAGAAAATTTAAAAAAAAAAAGAAAATTATAAATAGGTTTTTACCCTCCCAAATTGTACCGTACCTCGTAGATTCGAACGATACGTGTGAAATGGACCGAACGGATTTAGCGACAATAAATATCGAAAAGATAAAATCGTAACTGCGGTTCTGTCAAAATATAAAATAAATTGCAGTTTACTACAAGATTACATCTACACATGACGTGACATCACAAACTGCAGCAACTTTTATGATAGCTTTAATCCATTTATTCCGATTTATAGCTCATTTAGAGCAAGCTGATTTCGGAGCAGATAATATTATCATGTTTTAATGCCCTTTTCATTTCCTAAAAACACTACTGGAAAGTACTTCAAATAAAGCCATTAAAGCTAGGGATGTTTTATCATTATGCGCAGTTAATACGGATTGTCTTAATTTTTAAAATCTTTAATTTACAACCATTTTTCTGTGTAAAAATGTAACTGATGCATTTTGACTCTTAATCTGGGATGAATAGGATCAGGTTTTAATGTTTTAAATACTTATTATGAATTGACCCATTTGGAAAACAAATTATTTTTTTAAACTTTTTTACGTCTATATTCCTGATTTTGTCGAAAATATATGTTTTTACATATCTTTTCATAGAATAACGAAATAGGAAGGTGAAAATGGCTTGTGTATAAATAAATATGTAGATCAATATGGATCATAATTTTCATTGAAGTCAATAAATACTGGGTCTTTGCAAACACGTATCTATGTATGTGCCATATAACTCATTTTAAATCACCCTATAACTTGTCCCTATTCAACTTAAAACTAGGTTATACGTGATACTTGACAATTCAAATCAGTATTCAATAATTTCTTGAAACATTTTTTTTCTTAAAAACAAAAGAGCTCTTTTGTAATAAGGTAGAATATTTTTTTAAAGTATATACCTATATAAAATTTAGTTGGCCAACAAATAAACTTATATTATGAAAGATTTAGCCGGTTAAATTGCAATAAGTTCGACCTTCATAAATTCAAGAATTTCGTTTTGATAAGATCAGATAAGAAAATGTATCGTATTTTAATATTACATAAATGAAGGTATAAACTTTAGTAAAAATGTACTAGTTACTATGACATTTCCCGGTGATCGTTCCTGTTCTCTCCAAATTACTGAAATATAATGAATCAACACGCCATACAAAATGGTTGGATTTATTATGCTGTTGTGCAAATCTTTTCTACGTTTAGAATGCTATGTTATACACAACATATGGACGCCCATACTTTAAATATTGCGCTGCTTTTTGGTCCCCTGTATATTAATTCAATATTAATATTATTAAAAGTAAGAACTTTAATGAAAATTCTGAAACAAATAATGTATGAGACGCGTTTCCGCCCCATATAAAGAATTCTGAGACTCTATAATCTCGGCAAAGCGCTGATATTCTACTGCGAGCTGCATGCTGCGAGCTGCATGCTGCGATAGGTATCAGTAACCCGCAGGTAGGAATATTTATTCCAAATACGGTCGGCTGACAGTGGTGACTAGCAGGGTGTTAATCCGCTTCTGGATTTAGCTGAGTCCAGGGAAGTTGCAGTGAAAATCTGAAGACGTAGTGGCAGCGTAATCGGCCAGAGTAGAGTTAAACAAGAGTATTTACTGTTTTCAATCAATGGTGAGTCATGGCTTGGGGATGGGTTGTGTTGTCTCCGATATACAGGTGCCTAATAGGTTTTTTGATAGTGGGCTGGTATACATATTTTTTTTTTATTGTAAAAAATATTATAAAAGAATGAATTTTTTTTTTTAGATTTATATATTAAGTAAAATAGGTGCGAAGGTTTTTACGGTCACTGTTATCAATATGTTTCTTTTTGGGTGATACCGTTAATTGTATCATCCAAAAAAGAAACATATTTATATTTCAAGTCTTTTTAAAAAAACCTTTTTTTCTTTTTTTTGCCTCTTTTTTCCCGTATATCAGGGATCGGGAGGGGCAGGGTAGATGATGGATATAGGTCAGAGATAAAGGGGGTCAGTTATGGGATCTAGCAGGCCGAGGTCTTCAATTGGAGGGTTGGAATTTCAGTGTAGAGATTGGAAGAACTTTGTAGGTAGTTTTTTTTGTAAATGTTGAATGTTTAAATGCTCGCGTCCCGGTGTGGGGTTGTGTTTCTGACAAACCACGGGGCTTGTAGAATGATGCGTAAGGTTTTGTTTTAGAAATACTGTAGTTTGTGAATGCGACTGGCAGGACCTCAAATAGGGTGTGCTGTTATTGTAAATGAGGGGGCCAAGTGATGCTCTGATGGAAGTGGCTTTGAGAATGATAAGTCTAATGTGTTCGCGCCTTGTCGGTTTTATGTCGGAATTCTTGTTATTCTAAGATATTTCTTTTTTGGGAGTTAAGCTATCCTCTCTCCTGACATTACGATATTGCCTTGCAATCTTTTGTGCAGGAGTTATCTGGAGAAGAGAATGGCTTTGCTTTTTGTGGGATTTATGGCGATCCTCCAACGGTCAAACCGCCTTTGGAATTTTTCGATATGGGTTTGTAGTCTATGAGTGATAATTTTTGGACTGGTTGATTGTGTGAGGATGTTTGTGTCATCGGCGTAGAGTGCTTTGAAGAAATGGCGGTCGTCGGGGATGAGAAGGTCGTGCGTATAAATATTGAATAGAAGGGGGGAGAAAATGGAGCCTTGGAGAGCCCCGGTTGTCATTCGTCTGATGGTGGATGAGGCGTTTTTTAATTTAACTTCAAATGAACTGTGTTTTAAAAAAAGATTTATGTAGGCCGTATAGTTGAGGGTCAGTATCGGTTTAATGAAGTTTGTAGAGAAGGCCATTGTGCCAGACTTTGTCGAAAGCCAAAGCTTTTCTGCACGTCGCCAAAGGCGACGTCCAGAAAAATTGCGCTGGTAGTCAGATTTTTCTGGAATCCTTCCATGACGCTTTTAATAACTCTAAGCAATTGACGTTGGCTCTGAAGCCATATTGTTCGTCAGGTAGGATGTTTTTGGTCTGGATGTATTGAAAGTCTGGCTAGAATGGTTTTCTTGATGACCTTGCCAACGTCTTATATTAGGCTTATGGGTCTGTGGTTGTCACAGAATTTTGGGTTTATTCCCGGTTCGGGGAAAAGAACTACATTGGCGTCTTCCCAAATTTTTAGGAAGTACTGGAGTCTGAAGGCGTGGTTGCTGAGGTATGTCAAGTGAAGGACACCTTAGAAGGGGAGAGATTTTAGGGTGATATTGGGGACTTCATCTGGGCCCGGAGCTTTTCTGTTTGTGATTTCGGCCGGTGTGGCGAAGAGAGTATTGTTTTTCTGGGGGGATAAGGGGACTGAGTTAATTTTTCTATTTATTTTTTTATGAAAGGGATATTGATGTTAGAGTTGTTCGGGCTGAGCTGGAGCTTGAGACTATCTGCAAAGGTTCGGCTTTGTCTCTGTCCGCGAAGAGAAGGCCGGTTGTTGCGTGAATTAGATTATTAGATAGGGTAGAGTTTTGTAGAGTGGCGTCAAAGGGCAGCGTTTTGGAAATTGAGGCTGTCGAATGTATTTCTCCAGGATTTATTTATAAATTCTGAGAGAGCCGCTTTAACCTTACTCTAAAGATGGTCAGTGAGCTTTTTGTAGGTGGCTTTTTTTATATAAAATCAGTTTATTAATATGAGGAGTGAGTTGAAGGTGATTTTTGCAAGGGAAGAAGGTGGAGGTAGGGGCTTCATATATGGCGTCAGTAATGATGAATATTAATTTGTCAATTTGAAGGCCTAGTTCATCGCTGTTTATGATTTGGGAAGGGAGGGAGAGTTTGTTGAAAAGGGAGTATTTTACTATGGTCCATTTTTTTAAAAAGGATTTTGGGTAAAAAGGAGATAATGAGGTCGTCTAAGATGGGGAAAACGGGGTTGTGGTTGGAGTTGAGTTCATTGGTGATGAAATGGAGTATAAATGGTTGAAGTTGGATGTGACTGCAATGTCCAGTACGTCGAGTAGGTAGCTGGCGATGTGGAAGAAGATGGGTTTAACCGGGGCGATGATATCTGTCTAGGTATTGTCTGAGGGGGATAATATTTTATTTTTAACATGTGCATATATTTTTACAGCGCAGCGTTACGAAATCTTGTCCTACAGTTTTTCAAGGTATAAGAATTGTGCCGGCCTCCCACTCTTGCCAAGTATTTATCCGAACAGCCAACGTAAATAGGTGCCCGATTGACAACGTAAAAGCCACGAACCCCTCCACCGTTCCTCCATTGCACAACCATGCGCCGACTAGAGTGGACTTAAAAGGGCCGCTAGCGTGACACGCTAAATAACATATTGATTTTAATATTTACATTAAATAAACAATAATAAACTGAATAAGTTTATTATTGTTTATTTAATAAAGTTTCAAGTTAAATACAAATTTAACATGCATTTTCCAATTATTTATATCACATTAAAAAAAACATAACCTAGTTTCGATCTCCACCGTAGATTTTCCTTTGATTATAAACAAAAGAAATATCTACGACCAGAGACTAATATTTAAAATTATAAACAATATGGCTGATTCGCCCAAATTTATTTAGCTACTTGATTTCCGCGTCTAGACCTAGACCAACTAGACTGTCCGATCTTGTTTATATTCCAAACATTTAAACTAATCACCGGAAACATTCTACCACCCCTTGTATTTGCGAAACATTTAACAAGACTTTCAATAGCCTAGATTCATTTACCATTCGATGTAATAACGGAGAAAATACCTTTATTTTTCTTTATTACTTTTCTCCATTATTTTCATTGGTAAAGTGCAATTTTACACTCATACTATCAATAATAGGGTAATATCACTTTTTTTGCAATTTTCAATTACTAAGGATCTATGAAATACCGTCGAGTAAAAAAAATATTTTTTTGCTACTTATTAGTACCTAGCATAAAAAAAATAATATAATTTTGTATTCTTGCAAAAACAGTTCATTGCATTGTCACGATTCTGGTAAAATTTGAACATTTTTTGTGATCATTTAACTTTAAATAGAACATGTCGCGTTTTTGTAGGGTCATAATTGTTTCTTTAATTTCTTTATTGAGTTACAAATGAAAATATTTTTTCACAAAATCCATATTGATTGAGAAAATACAATTATTTTTTTTAAAATCCATTTCGTATATTTTGATCGGTATTCGTATTTTTAATGATATTTTCCTATTGCCTTTTTCCTCTACAGCTTTGCGTCACTTTATTTATTTTTCCTTCCAAACTGCCTTCTTGTTTCGTTGATACTTAGATTGTTTTTATTTGTTATCCAGAATATTATTCAATCACTTTTTTTCATTATTTAAGTTAATTTTATTAAAAAGAGAAATACACGAGTTCTTATTATTCACTCATATATTTAAATTTTCAGACCATTTCCTGAAAGTAATAAATAACTTATGCTGGAAAAATGAAAATCGAGTTGCGGTAGAGTGCGATTTGAACCTGTAACCTTTGGTCCGTGAGTCCAAAATACTACCTCGGGACCACAACTCGGTTTCAATTGTTTAAATCGCTTATTTATATGGTTAAATTCAGTGCATCTAATTGGATAGCGGGCTTAATTACGAATTCTCATTTTTTTCTAAATGTGTATTCCCAATAAAATGTTTAAAAATATATCTGTTACACGTTTCTAGTTATGGTAATGTTAATTATTCTAACAAATCGACATGAATACATAAATTTTAACGACTCGCTACCAGTTTCAACATCCAGGTAATTAAATCTCGACCATTCTCCGCTAGATGTCACTGAGTTGATGAGTGGATACCTGACCTGGTTAATTATTCCATTAGCTCTCTGCACCGGTGTATCTCTATCTCCCCTATCTCCCCTGGACAGTGGACCCTGGGCAGTGCAGACTTTCTACTGTACACTGTACACTGTACACGGTGCATAGACCGCATAGCACCGCGCTATATCTTACTACTCACTACACCCGTATACAGGGTGACCGGGCACTCGAGGTGTGATAGAAAATCCTTCACTATCCGCCTATTGTCGGTTTTTTAACACAGATCAAAGGGCGCTGGCGAAACGCGTCCAAACGTCGGCCCAGCTCTTAGTACGCCACGAAACAAATATCAATCGTATTTAGTAAAATGTTTACCGTTTTCGAGATATTCATTATTGCTGATTTTTCTACAAAATAGCTTCTCGTATCAAATTGCTCGCTTTGGATTTCCTTAGAAACTGCACCTTCTCTACTTTCGCCTATTTGACTACCAAGTTTTTGAAATACGAAGAAGAAAAGTACCTCCGAAGGCATCTCCGAAGTAAGTGAAGAGGAACATTATTTTCGTACTTAAACTACTTTCAATAACGCGATAGATCTCATTCCTCTTTGTATGACAAAGTATGTCCTACTCTATTATTACATATAAAGAAAAATAAGAAAAACTTATCACTTGTTCACTAGAATATTATTCATTTATTTAACTTTTTGTAGATACTTTAAGTTGTACATTGGCGGGCTTATAGTCAAATGGCAATTTCTTTTAACCAACTAATAAAATACCAGTATTGTTTTTATCATTTAAGTTTCAAAGCGTTTTCAATAGAAAATAAAAAAAGCTTAGGTTACACAAAAATAGAAATAACAGTATTTGTATATCATCATCATCACTTCCTTTCCGCACCTAATGGTGCTGCATATAGCACTGCATTGGTACACCAATCTCAACGTATCTTGATCATTTTTTTGTTACTTGAAGACAAGATGATCAGTCTTACGCTTCAGGTACCAGTTCGGAAAATAGGCAAAGCGCTGACCATTACGCCGCGAGGCCGATCTTTGTATCTAAATGACCTTAAATCAATACTAGTACATAATGGGAAAAACGAAGAAAAAGGAAAGATGAAAGGAAGATAGAGTAAGGAAGAGAAAGGAGATATTTATTTAGACGTGATTTAAATAAAGATACTGTAGAGATATCTTTGATATTGGATGGAAGATGATTATTATTGACACTATTCGAGAAAAGAAAGAGGAATTGTGGATGGGAATTGAAAGGGTGCTTTAAGAATTCGAACGAAGAAGTAAACCATGAACTGATAAGCGTTGAATTTTTTCTCTGAGGTATTTAGAAGCGTTAGGACTATAAAGTACGGTTAACAAAAATGAGAGGGAAAGATTTTTTATCCGCTGTCTAATTTTAAGCCATTTCAGTTGTCAACGATTATCAGATATGCGGTCATATTTTCTAAGGCCAAAAATTGACCTTTTGCATGAGTTCAAATTAATCGAGTAGTTCACAGCTTTAATCAGTCATGAAAACATCAGCGTAATTTAAAATGGGTAGTAGTAATGCTTGTACTAGTAAACATTTAGTATTATCTTCTAAGTGTAGACTGAAAAATATGTTTTGCCTTAATTCATTAGTATGAGTTCGCCAGCATAGATGTTCATCCATTAATACCCCTACAGATTTTTAAAAATTCCTGTATTGGATGTACCATTGACATTAAGATAGGTAAAAGTAGATAATATGTCTAACTTACTAAGCAATCTTTGGCTACCCGCAAACATAATTGGTGTTTTAGATAGCTTTATAAGGAAACCATACTACTGTGTACAATGTGTACATGCAGGCACATTATTTAGTGTATTGGATATGGATTCCGTTGTTTCGCTGGTGCTTTTAGGTCAGCAATCGAGATATAGTCGTTAATCATCTGCATAGAGATGAACACTTGAGAAATTCTGCTATAGGATCGATAAACGGGGAAAAAAGAAATTATGATAAAACTTCACCTTGAGGTACTCCAGCTACAATATCAACCCATGTAAGTGATCTGGCGTCTTAATACATTTTCTCTAGCTCATAAATATGATCCGACGCATCTTATGACCGATTGTATCATATTAAGTGTTTTGAGCCTAGCTTACAAAAGATCCTAATTGACCGAATCGAAAGCGCTGCTGAAGTCAAGTCAAGTAATGTTATCAGAGTTAGCGTCTTGTTTTTCATCGCGTATCTTATGTCATTCGTAACCTCGATTAAAGCGGTAGTCGAAGGTACTATGCCCCGCGCGAAAATCTGATTGGTTGGGATCAAAAATATTATTTGAAAGTAAATAATGGTCAAGCTGAATTTGTATAACCGTAGACTGCCAGACGGCCACCCTATCCTCGTGTGTATGTACATGTACAATGTACATACTGCGTAGGTACTGTATTCCCGACGGCACTAGACTGTCACAACGTCAGACCACAACTTTCCGAACTTAAGGGGTTTTTCAAACTAACCTTTTGTAAAATAAACCTATCGGGAACTTGCCCCTACTTAAAACTACCGTAATTTATAATAGAGAGACTTAAAAAGTAGGGTTATTTTTATAATATCGCTCTGGTGAATTTCGCACGTAAAGGCCATTTTACTTTTACAGAAAATAAGAGGAAAAAATATATTATAAATTTATCAACAACCAAATCTGCCTTAGAACGCGTCGTGGAGTCGTCCGACTAAAAAAAAGTTAGCACCGATAAAATGTTTAAAGAAAAAAGTACTCGCATGTTTGCCAGACAGATTACGGCAAATTACCTTAAACCAGCCAATGACAGGTCATAAGCCCTGTAGATGCCTAGACTTCTATATTACCTTATCTAAAACGTTCTTCATCTTTGTTGTAATATGTTAATTGAACTTCGAATAAGAATACGCCTTTAGGCAACAAAATAAATATAAATTGAACCAAATAAATGTATAACATCCTAGCGGATAAAAATATACGCCAAAGAGAAGGTTTCCAGCAGTTAGATAACAACTACCCGACATTATTATTTGATTTATTAAGGGAAAAATAAAATCGCAAAGTTTGTTTCCGTTTACACATACATACGGTCTCAAAGGGATAAAAGGCCACTTTACACACTGAGTAACATTTACTATTCTGCCTATGTTTTATATCCATATTCCTTCAAATCTTCTATTTGTTGATTTTTGTAAAGTCAAAGAGCTAAAAACCCTATTTATTTTACCTAAATACTAGACAACGCCTGAAAATATAAACCTAGGGGGTTAAATATAATCCTTGTCTACGAAAATTTCGACAAACTCAAAATATATAATATAGTCATCATTACGCTCTCCGCACCCAGTGCATCGAAATACACTGCATTTGTAAAACAAACGCAGCGTATTTCGATCATCTGCTAACACTGGTTAAGGTGATGTGTCCATGCCAATGAAATATTGCAGTTTAAACAACCTTCGAAATCAATATTTGACATCTACCCTGACAGGAATCGTAGGCGAATGCGCTAACCACTACACAGCGATGCGAATTTATCTCCACTCGATTTCATTATCTAAGATTTTCACCCAAAAGCAGCCGTCGCGTCGAAAACACTCGTCCAGGATGTTGGTTCTATTTCACACACAGAACTGCATTCTTTATCAGCATGGACACATATTTTTTTCTATGACTGCACCCTTTTTTTCTATGTATTTTATCCAACAAAAATGTTTTTACATTTTTATAATGTCGAAAGTAAAATTTCTAAGGTTATATTATTATTTATTTATTAAAGTTATTTAATTATGTATTACATTTGTATACCAACTAATATTAACAACTTATTAATAAATTCACATTATTACAATAAATACAACATCTCAAGGTCAGTCGTGTTGCCAAAAAGTCTTCCAATTTCATCATCATCAACCCCTCTCCGCACCAATGGTGCATATGACACTGCATTGATATTCAAATCGCAGCGTATCTTGATTAATTTTTTTTACATGAAGGTGAGATAATCAGTCTCACGGTCCAGGGACTATGAAATGTTCTAGTGTTTTACACCTGTTGTTTTAAAATAAAAATTTCATGTCAACCATGCCGGGAATCGAACCTGAGACCTCTCGCATAATAGGCAAATGCGCTGACCGCTACATATTCAATTCGATTATTTGGTTAATTGGCTTGGTTCCATTTTACCAAGCATTTAAATACATTGAATTTTCCAAAAAAGCAAACTTGCATGTTTATATGATTTAAACTTAGGAATAATAGCGTAATTTGCAACTAATCTGATGTAGAACGTTTAGCAAATGTACTGTATTCTTGAAATACAATACTTTGAAACTGACTTCTGACAAACAGTTTCCTTATTGGAGGCAGATTTTTAATATATGGAAGAAGCGATTTAAAAAAATGCAAATCATCGTTTTCAAATTCGTCATTCTTCTCGGTCTCTGCGTCACCAGCCCCGTCGGGATCTGGAGAAGATTTCCGCGAGGGTTGCCGTTTCTGCGGAACTGGATGCCTTTTCTGGATTCTTCCTCGCGGGATATTCTTGGATTTGGGTTTCGATTTTGCTTTCGATTTAGTTCTCTTGTTCGTCGGACTCGGTGGCGGCGGAGAGGACCCCGGACTGTCCGTCGGAAGCATTACAACTTCGTGAAAAGACGATCCGATATCATCTTCGAAAGGATCTTCGTCATTTTTAATTTCAGTTTTAATTTTATCGATTTCAACTCCATATTCTGGATCGTCATTTTCATCGTTGTGAATTATATTTCCGAGACCCGAATCGTCAGAATACTTACAGACTATTTGTAAGGTGTGGGGGGAACCTTCCGGAACCAACCCTTCCCCGAACCGTTCCCTGAGAGAGTCCTTCAAGAATAGCATTCTTTTAAAGTAAGACAACGTTCCGTGGTATGTTCCCAAAGGTTGGGATGAAGAGTGATCTATGGTAACTTTTTTTAACTCTTTGTGGAAGTGATCTTTTATGTGTTTCCATTTTCGCTGTGTGACTTCTCCTGGAAGAAAATATTTCATTCAAAATTATTACATCAGCTAACAAAAATTGAACACAGTACATGGGTACAATACTTCGACAACATCAAATACAATATGCTACATGTCACATGATGCTTTATATTATGGGGAAGTTCAGTGCTACGGGAAATTATTTACGAAAAGGGTATGCTCAGTGGTAAAAATTAGAGCATATCCACGCCGATAAATGTTCTCGTAATTTAAATTGTTATTGAAATTATGTAGGAATCACGCCAAAATACGTATGTATAAGTTTTTTTTATTAATTGAAAAAAATCCATTGGCTCTTCTGTAAAGTTTCTACAAGTCGGTTGATATTTGTTTCCGTTCCACGGGGCCCCGACAATGGGAAGTTAACATTTATCTTCAATTTTAACTACAAAATAAAATTATGTTTCCTGTGTGAAAAACGGAATATGCATACAACTTTTTTTTCTAAACATGTTCAATTATAGGTTACCGACGAAGATACTTTGAATGTCCATGCAAATATACTCGTTTTCGTAGACAAATATCGGTTTTTCTTTATTGACAGTCGAAGATAACTCATATAATTAAACTGCGAAGTTTCTCGGAAAATGTATGAATAAAATGGTTTTAAAACTACTTTGCTACATAGGTTGTTACGTTGTTGTGGCAACCATGATTGAAACCGGTTAAAAAAAAGGCGGGAACAGATGTCTAGTTTCCGGGGTAGCCGTCATTTTAGACACTAGGCGTGTTTGGGATACACATTATAATTGTACGGGGTTCAACTTTTAAATTCCAGAAGCAAAAACAAACTGTGTCGAACGATGTCGTAGAATATAATATCAGATAAAGCCGTGTTTTCATCGATACTTGCTAGTTACATTTCGAAGTTTCAGTGGGGATTTTCAAAATTACAAAACTTGACAACTCATAGCGACGATAATACGATACATTTCAATGTGTTTGGGATACACATTATAATTGTACGGGGTTCAACTTTTAAATGCCAGAAGCAAAAACAAACTGTGTCGAACGATGTCGTAGAATATAATATCAGATAAAGCCGTGTTTTCATCGATACTTGCTAGTTACATTTCGAAGTTTCAGTGGGGATTTTCAAAATTACAAAACTTGACAACTCATAGCGACGATAATACGATACATTGAAATAAAGGAAATTTCGCTTAGTTTAATAGCAGATTTACAAATAAAAAAAACTGATCTTCCTCATTCAGACACCATTATTTTTAGATTTAAGATTTGGTAGTGGGTAAATCTAGTGCGTAACATTTAACTAAAGTAATTATAATATGACACAGTTGATTCTTCAGCTCTCACAGTCGGTAAAAAGGAAGTTCAGTGGTTTTTTTTCATTTGTTTATTAGACTATTGAACAAAACGATTTTTTTTTAATTTTGTCTATCGTATTAGCAGCGCTATGATTTTTCAAAGTTTTGTATTTCTGAAATTACTACGCATGTGACGTCAGAGGTTCTCTTCCGCTTATTCTTGGTCAGTTCTGGCGATTGGTCCGTTCACAGTAAGTAAATCTGATATCTTTCACAGCTCTGTATCTTCGGTCGCTTCATATGAACTCGTGACGTCGTTCAAAGTAGTTCGTTTTTTTTTTTTTTTAAATCGCACATTTTCAAGAAACTTTGTCGTTTAATTTTAGGAGCTAATTTTTACAGCGCGTAAGAAATGTTTTGGTACCCAATTTCCCGTAGGGCTGAAGTCGTTGACCTATTCGGGCAACTCACAACTTACCTAGGAACTGGCGACTAATCACTAATTACTTATTACTAATTACGCCATATTTGAATTTGTAGCAACAGCCATTTTGACAAAGGAATACGGAAGTCTAACCATTTACGGGGCTCACGACTCACCTGTCATTGGCTGATTTCAATGGGCACTTTATCGCTGTAAAGTTCACATTTTGCCTCCGTTTGAACATCCGTGTATCTTTAATTCTTCCATCTGTTAATTTTTGTGAAATTTAAAAGATTAATCCTTTATTGAAGAGGGTGAGATTCATCTGACTGAATTATTTCATTTACTAGGCAACGTCTTAACCATCCAATGATATGTCATATGCCCTATAAATTCCTAGACTTCCATATTCACTTCTCAAAAACGTTTTTTCTCTCTGTCTGTAGTATATTTTAATATTTTAATATCCACGTTTTTCTTATTAATCGGCTAAATTACTAAAATACAAAATTTAATTACTTTCGAAAGCCATTTCCTTTTTGTTTTCAATATCCAACAAAATAAATTTCTACTTTTCTACTGCGTAGTTTATCACACTAAGAATACGTACCTACCTACGTGAAATATACCCATATGAAAAAAACGCCTTTTTGTTTAAAAAAACATTAAATTTACGACGGTCATGGCGAACAGCAAAAATATTTTTTATTGACCTCTGTGTATCTAAAACCAAATTATTTATCGAGTACCTACTCGAAACAAATTTCATATCCCCCAATTGGTTGAAAACTTCACTAAATACGGAATATAACCAAATCGAAGGAACTCAATAAAAATGTTGTACTTAAAGTACCACAGATGGCACTAACAATCCATAAAAAATAATCAAATAATCGGTTGTGAATTATTTAATGACATTATTAAGTTAATTCTACATTATACCTAATTCAAACGAACTATTAGGGAATAGCATATTAATTTATGTAAATAGAAATAGCTAAATAAAACCTTATTTTAAAAGCCGAAATTGAACACATCGCGGAATCGCCATGTTACGATGCTATGCCCACTGGCCACTGACAGCTGACAGTTGACAGTGCGCGGACGCAGTTGGTTTGATTTGTCCCAAATAAAAAATATAAAATGAACTTACTTTTGATTCCTAGCGCGACGGCCACGGAGGACCACGCCTTCAACTTCGACGGAACGTGCTTAAAGCGCTCGTGTTGTTTATCCCACAACTCGGGCCTCTTCATTACTTCTTCAATGAGCCGCAGTGAGATGGCTTGCGACCCTTCCGCCATGGCCGCTTGCAAATCTTGGTTCATCGCGTGGATTTATGTAGGTGCCTACTCCGAATCTGTGATGGCGGGAGACGGGTTCAACGATACAATAAACACGATGCAATAAGAACAGAATAAAATGACAGTAACTCGCCAAACGTCGACAAAGTACTAGCTCTGCGTTTTGGGTTTCCGTCCGCAAGTCCGCACCGCACTCCGCGCAACAGGGGTGAATCAGATTGTTACGAATTAATAAGTAATAAATTATGAACATCGCTTTCGAAGCATTTACGTTATGATAACTGTTTTACGGTACTTAGCATATCATAATATACGTGAAATAATTCAATTATTTTATTTACCAATTTGGTGTGTGCCTACACGGCACCAATGCCTTTTTATATTCATGAAGATACAAATTACGATGTTTTGAGTTTGTCTGCAAACATTTGTACAAACTCAAAATATTGTCATGAAACCAACTAGTCTTCTTCTGGCAAACGTGCGAAGACAATTCATTAATGTTTTAAGTTTAAAAATTAATTTATGTTTTAAGTGTAAAAATCCCATCTACTACACATGCACTGTCAGAGTATACAAAATCTGTTTCAAGTAGTAAAAAAACGTGTATTTTACCTATTGTTATTTCTTTGCTGTTTATGTTTTTTAACTGTTATTTTTCTCTTTTTCTTAAAAACATCCTTTCTTTTTAAAAATATGTTATCAATTTGAGAAAAAAAATGGTGTTAAATAATGGTGTTGATAACACCGTTTTCCTAGGAAGCCACACTCTAGTCACCGTTACGACGGTTATCCACCGCATCACTGTTCACTACGGCCGTTAAAATACGGGCACCGCTGTCCTAGGAAACCCTAGCTTAACATATTTCTCTCGCTCAGAAGGCAGCACCTACCGACAAGATTAATTTATTAAGAGTTTACGTTTTACTTTTGAAAAGTTAATTACTGCGCTGTTTTCATTGTCTGCATTTCGTAATTATTATTGTGTATACTAATTTACTATGCACATATTGCAATGTCACATTGGTTATATTTTAATCGCAGGATTGAAAGTTACATTGCACAATACGGAATGCAGCCCTGACTTCTGCCGGCTGCCGGCTGCCGCTCTCCCGACTCCGGACCTCCCGCGCCGCACTCCGCTCCTCGTTCCGCTCCGCACTCCGCGGATGTACGCCGCGTCGCGCCGCGCCCTCCTAAACTGTACTGTATAATATGCATAAATATTATCTATAGAACCGCCGCGTGTCGCGTCGTATTAAACAAATCGCGCCAATATTGATGTTTGAATCATTTACTTAATTAAAGAAAACAACAGCCATTACAACAAAAAATATAATATTTACAAATAAACCAAAATTATGGGCTAAAGTTTTCTATATACAAAATATTAATAAATACAATGAAAATAAAGAGCATACTATAAACATTCCGATCACTCGTAAGAAATATAATAACAATAATGAAATTTAAATAAAATAAATGAAAAAAACTTTTATCGCCAATAGTTTTATTTACATAGCGTGACCTCGTAATAGTTTATTTTAAAATAAGAGAAAATAAGTACAATATGAAAGTATAATTATAAAGCAAACAGTAAAAAGTTTTTTGGATACAGTTTGATTAAATTATAATTATTATTTCCAATCAAGGCGCTAGCATTTTCCTAGTAAATATGTACCACCAATTTATTTTCGTAACATCTGTGTTCGAGTAGATGTACTAGGATTTCAAGCTTTCCTATTCGCCGCTAGATGTGTAATTCGTCAACAACGCCCGTCTGCCCGAGCACATGTTTACAAACGCCGTGTCGCCGTCTACAGCTGTGTACACTTGGCTACTTACTACCTACTACCTACTACCTAGAGTTAGGTGAGTAGGTAGCTGTTAGGTAGAGGTAGAGGTAGAGGTAGAGCCGTCACAGCCGGTTATGCATGCGCTTTGTTTTTGTCGTTTTCCTTTAGGAAACTTTTTACCGGTGCAACATTGAAATTCCCGGCAAGTCGCAGTTCGTAGTCGGCCGCAACTTGTGACTTTACGACTCTCGCCGAATTATTATTGTTCCTCGTTTGTCAGCGTTTAATAAATCATTTATTGGGCCATTTTATCGCTTCTTTATTGAATGACTGATTTATATGTTTATATTTCGATAAGCCAAATTATCTCCGTAAGAGCCATTAAACTACTATCGGTTTAAAATCATTTTATTTTTTAACACACGTCTTCACCTCTACTCTTTTTAAGGAAATGTGATACCAATTCCTATCGAGTAGCTACATATATTCGACAATATTTTAAGTTTGTAACATATTGCAACAGAGACGGAGAACATTTGAGAGAAGGAAATATAGATGTCTAGTCCTGTCATCGGCTTATTTAAGTGGCCACTTAACACACTGTGTAACATTCGCCATTTAGTCTACGTTTAAACATTTATATTTCATCAATGTTTCCATCCGTTGATTTCATTTCATTTCATTTATTTATTTATTCAGATATTTAGAACATTACAGACAAAATACCCAATTCATTCTAAATACAATAATAGATCACAAATTACAGTAGATAGTTATGTTATTAAAATAATATAACAAAATGTAAAAAGAAAAATTAACAGTTAGAAAGTGCTTTCCTAAGGGAAGGCCCACTGTCGTGAAATATGTCGACATCCGAGGCGATGCGATTAAGTAGCAAGATTGCTCTACCAACCGGCATAACCATTGGCAGGTTGGTTCTGCATCGCGGTAGGTAAAACAATCGATGCTGTCTTTGTCGAAGATAGTTATCGGGTACGAACAGACCTACATCCATCAGAATGTCTGAGTTATGTATGCGACCACCGATCGCCTGGAAAAAGTGAACACCCAAATGAACGTCCCTCCTCCTCCATAATGACTGATAGCCTAGCATCCCCAGTAAAAAGTCGGTTGGGAAGAGCCAAGGATAATATCTACACTCTTTTAGGTACAGATAGCGCAGAATTTTTTTCTGCACTCTCTCCACCATCAAAGAGTATCGAGTCTCATGTGGCGACCAAATAATGGAACTAAACTCCAAACGACTTCTTACCAAGGAATTATACAATGTCCTCATAATCTGAGTGTTAGAAAAGATCTTGGCATTTCTAAGAACAAAACCAAGGATTTGAGGAAATATGAAAGAAATAATCCGTTTCTACTTCTTCTTGCGGTGCCTTATCATGTCCCCCGACGCCGACGTTGGCGATCACACTCGGTCCTGCGCTACTCCGAGGCCAGGACAACTGCTCGTCGGATGTACTCGCCAAAGTGATTCCTGGGAAAAGACGACCAGAGTGGTTTCCCGTTGCCTTCTCTGGTGGATTTTTCTGTCGGAGTGTCCTTCCCTTAGCTAGTCGGTTCTGGTTCGGAGGCGCCAGAAACTCGCCTTCTATCCTCCCGTTCTATCTGTATCGTTTCTGCTGTGATCACACCGTTACGAATGCGATCCCATCGCCCGGGGTTCGCGACGTAGACGCTAACGAGTTGGACTAGTCGGTAGTGTTGCCCGTGGAATGCAACTGGGCATTCGCAGCATTTAATAGAATCCCACCCTCCAGCGAGATGTGACTCACCGCGACCCTACTGACGCTACGGTTCGAACCCCTTTTTTAAATACTTTAAGTTCTTTCATTCCATTATTTTGATATTCTAAAAAAAAATCTAATTAAATTGTATAAAACCCAAGAAGTTGACTATTTTCATTATCATTCCATGTTCGCTCTCTAGTTGAAGCATATGCCTCGCATTTCCGGACACCATATGGTGTCCGCAAAGAGCCTCCACGCATCCGTATCGGCTGCCAGCTCCTGCGCGCCCTCCCGAGTCAGGTTCGCGACCCGCAGTTCTGACAAAAACTGCCGACGAACTGTCAGCAGCGGTCGTCCAGGACGTCGAGAACCCGATGCCTCGTAAAGTAGGCGAGCGCGGTAAAGGCACTCGGGAGGCACCCGCAGTATATTACGGCCCAGCCAGCCGTATCGCCTCCGTTTGATGACGGTCGTCACCGGAGTTTGGTGCGTCCGTTCTCTAATAACTTCATTCCTCATAAAGTCGAACCACC
Organism: Micrasema longulum; assembly: GCF_059751315.1. NCBI lineage: Eukaryota > Metazoa > Arthropoda > Insecta > Trichoptera > Brachycentridae > Micrasema > Micrasema longulum. The sequence continues at coordinate 221,379 of NW_028278565.1, forward strand.
GCACACCGGAGATTCTTCCGGGACGCCTATTCTCAAAACTCAAAGTATTTTGTTGTTTCGGGCCCCAGGGAAGAGGGAAGAGCCGCGATTCGCACCCGTAGAGGAGAGTCGGTGCTATGCGGGCTAGCGCCTACACAACTGTAGGCGGCATTCGGTTTTCACCGAATAATATCGGATCTCCGGACAGCCTTCATACTGTCGGACTATTTTCAAAATGATAAAATTATCGCCGGGGAGGGGATAGTTGTCTGTGGTCATAAAAAACCACGGAACTTAACGAGGCCCCGGGTGCCAGCCAGGGCCAGGGCATGCCCCGAAAACAATGGGAAGTAAGCTGAGTTATCTTCAAATGTCTACTAAAAAAGTCTAATTTTCTGTACGAATAAGCGAACAATAGTTATTTTTTAAAAAAAAGGTATCTTCGTAACCTGTAATTAAAGATGTAATAAATTAGCTTTTACTTTATGGACAATTGAAGATAACTATATCAATTCTAAATTCTTTTCTTTTGATTGTATCAAGTATAATAAAATATTATTTTAAAAAACCATTTTTCTCGATGAACAAAATTAAATATTCTTAAAAGTAAAAACTGGTGAAGAATTTCAAATACTTAATAATTGTTTTGAAAACCTGTATCCTCAAGCTGCAAGCCGGTTAGTTTGGGTTACTTTTTAAATTCAAGAATTTAAATAGATATTCACGAAAAACACTGTAATTAACATAACTAGTTGACAAATTGTAGGTACTCGAGCTCATTCAAATTCCTATACGATATAATATCATAAATACTCGTTTAACCATTTTCTTATCTCATTTATTAGAATCGGCATTCTCTTCGTAATCAATATGATCATTCCATGTCCTCTACCTAGTTGGAGCATATGGTGTCCACGAAGATCCTCCGGGAATCTCTGTCGGCTCCCGGCTCCCGGATCTTCCCAAGGCAGGTGGTTCTGTCGCGTCCCGTAGTTCTGGTATGAACTGCCGACGAACGGTCAGTCTGTTAAAGTACTTATTCTTTGTATTTGAAGTTTTAAATAAATGAGTAAAGTGACCACTTAAACCAGCTAATGACAGGCCATAAGCCCTGTAAATACCTAGACTTCCATTCCCTTCTCAAAAATGTTTTCCCTCTCATTTGCGACAAATTTAAATCTAAATATCTCTCTAGGGAGAAAATCCAAGCAGTCTGCAAACAATAGGATACACTCAAAACATTTTAAAAAAAAAGGAATAATTAATTAATTAATTATGGATAACTTATATAGCGCCATTTTTGTAATAAAATACCTCAAGGGCGCTTTACATGGTGATTCTATTGTTAAGTTAATTTAATTGGAGCTTTTAAATTTGTAATTTAATTAAAATAATTTATTTTGTTGTCACGTGCTACGGATTTATTCAAATGATTTAGAGAACAAGTGGGTTTTAAGTTTTTTCCGAAACATCACTTCACTTTCACAGCCTCGCACCTCTGCTGGGAGAGCATTCCATGCCATAGGGCCTGCGATCGCAAATGCCCCGCTAAGCCTCTATTTTAAGGTTTGTCAGTGGGTGGGATAGAGGGGATACGGAAGGAGGTAATGAAAATACACAACACCCAGATCAATTGAGGAAAAAAAAAATCTTGGATTTTTTTTCTCGCAACTGACGGGAATCGAACCCGCGACGCCAGTTTCACAGTTGGCTGTCTAACCCACTGCGCCTGTCTATTATTATAAATATTAATATTTTATTCTTTTATTTGATTTTTACGTTTATTTTAAAATTGTTTTAAACATCTACTTAATTTGTTATATAATTTTTGGTTTAATTTTTGTTTCTAAATCTTGGGTAAAACGAAATGTATGTTTTTAAAAAAATAGTTAAACCAAATATCTTCGTACTATAAGTATGGTAAGAGACATTTTTGCCGTACATAAAATAAAATGATAAAATTTGAGAAAACCGGCTAAAAATGCAGCTTTTCTCGACGGCATTTTTGAGCTTTATCGATGTATAAAATTCTCTAAGTCCTCCGAGGTTCAGTTTCAAAGTAAGCGCGTATGAAAACCAACTGAAAGTACTTCTTGTGAAAATCATTATTCCATTTACCAGATAGTTTTTTTTTAAATTTTATATATTGAAACAATTTAAAGGAACTAAGGTGGTTTCATGAGTGTCTATCTCGTCCAGAACATGAATAAGGAAGATCGGAAATTCGATAAACAATTTAACCCTAGACTCATCAACTATATTTAAGGTTACATCGTTCATAAACATATGTCTCTGATACACCTTACTTTAAAGGTCACCTAATTTAATAATTACGGGAGATATTGAAAAACATCTACATAGATTAATTAGAAAGAACTTTTATTTGGAATTCGAACATAAAAAAAACAATTCAAAAATGAATCCGAGAATTCTAGGCACAAACTAGCGCACATTGCACGCCGCGCGCTGGGACAGTTTTATTACTCGAGGGCTTGAGGGCTTGAGGGCTTGAGGGCTTGAGGGCTTGAGGGTGTGTGAGAGACGTGTGTTTAAAAACCTAGGGTTAAATAGATTTTTCTCTGTACAAGCAATAAAGCATTTAGAGGTTTTATCAGTATACCGATGCTAAAGCCATACCATGGGTGATTTTCTTGCAAACCAACTACCTAGGTACCTAGGTATTACCTGTCTATTTTCACACACGGTCCGCAGGTGTGCTGGTGTGCTGGTGCGGGATAGTATTGGGTATAATACTCGTATGAGGATAATAAATAAACGAGAGAAGTACCTAGACACATATTTACCTACATTATATCACGAACGTTGGTGATTACATAATACATAGAAAAGTCAAATGGAATATAAAGATGCATTTTCAGTCAGGGGTCGACTAACAGTACCTGGAAAAATTTAACAGTACTACTACTATCACGCCATTTTCCTGTTTTCTTCCACACTCATACATCTTGTCATACATGCCCTTCGGTTCTGTCTGCTTTTGACATGACCAGGCTTAAGATTTTGGTTTATCTGATCATGCCACGTATTCCTTGTTCGTTCTCGTCTCACGTTGCCGTTCATTTTCGCCATATATACTTGTTTTACCACTCTTACGTCGTCCATTCGTTCTACATGACCGAACCATCTCAGAGACCCTTTCTTAATCTTATCAATTATACTTGACTCAGATTTACACTCTCGCCTTATTTCATCATTCGAAACCCTGTCATACATTTATTTCCCATGCATTCGTTTAAGAGATCGCATTTCAACCGCGTTCACTCGGCTTTCATTCTTCCTCTGCCCGTTCCATGTTTCACTTCTATACATAAGTGTTGGGACTAAAACTCCGTTGTGCACTGCCAGTTTAGCTTCGATTGACATATTTTTATTAGCAATTATTGTGCTTAGTGCGCCGTTCATTTTGCTGCCCGCATTTACTCTCCTTTCAACATCTTTTTCTACTCTTCCATCTCTTTAAAACATGCTTCCCAGATACACAAATTCTTTTACTTGTTCGAAGCATTCGTTGTTTATTATCAAAAAGTATTTATTTTTTTATTGAGTACAAAAATATACGCACTTTCTAGCGAGCAATATCTTCCAGGCAGGCAAAATACTGACCGAAAAATAGGTAAACATTTGGAAGTTAAATTTTTTTCCGATATAAATACATATATCTATCTTCAAATATTTAGCACTGTTTTTTTATTGGGCCGTTAGAGCTTGTACACACAAACTTATCAATGCAAATATTTTGGTTGTACACATAATGTGACGAGGTGTGCGGGATCAGGCAATGAACAAGTTTGGAAGGCGCCGCCCGAAACAAGATTTTTAGCCGAAACCGAAATTCGATGTCTGTCCTAGTTTCGGCTCAAACCGAAACTTATTTGAATAACTTCAAAATCACTTCAAAGTGCCTAAAATTTGCCGCTTTAATTGTGAAATCTTACGAGTTCATTAAAATAAGTTTTTTATAAAATACGAGACGAAATAAAAAGCTTCAATTTAACGAGTAAATTTGATTATTTATAGCGCTTTTTGGCTAATTTTTATGTTATACGTATAACTTATATATGCCTAACAGTTTTCAATGTCCGCTTTAGGAACTTTGAGAAAAAATATAAATACTGACGCTGGAAAGGAAAATGTTATTAGCAGCTTTACGAATGAGCAAATTATAGTTTTTTGTTTTTTTTATTAATGAAAAAATCTCACGCATACGTAGGTATTATTTTGGCGCGATTCCTACGGAATTTCAATAAAAATTTAAAATACGAGATTTTTAATTATTTTTTAAAAAAACATCTCTTCTGTAAAGTTGCTGCATTTCGCTTGGTAACTTTTTCCTTTCCAGCGTCGATATGCGAGACTTTTGATTTTAGATAATTATGATAGTCAACAAATTAGAAAATTAGCCTAGTTTTCATTTTTAATATCAGACTATGGCAATACCAAAACTAATTATTTGACCATTGAAATAATTAGTTATCGTATTGCCATTGTCCATACAACAGTCTCTTATCTCTTTTCGTTTCTGATCTTCTATAAATTATATATGATGATATACTCGTGTGTCTGTGTCAACAAATTGCTCGTCCCAACTCCACGCGGGACTTTTCAGAAAGAGAGGATGTCCTCTCGTGTCCTTTTCATGCGGAAAGAAGTTATGAATAGTAGGTACCTATGCCACAAAACCCAGACCGATTGAGAAAATGGCAACTGGTGGAAATAGAACGGCTTTATGGTTTAATAGTTGGCCATGTTGTCGAGCCCTTCATTTCCCGCGGTGTGGAGTACCCGCAGAGTACCGAGCTGCAGTTTTACACGCTACAGTCGGATAGTTAGTAGTTCGGTACCGCCAGCGAGCAGCGAGCAGCGAGCACCGCGGGCAGGTACACAGCGCCCGCGCCGGCAGCAGCTCCGCCGATACCGGAGTACCGGAGCACCAGACCTAGCCTAGTGTGTTATTACAGCTAGCCAGAACGCCGTGCGTGTGGGTATTGATTATCCGCCACCACTACACGCTCGCCGGCTCTGCACGTCACGCTATGTGCCATTACATTACATAATGTGCCTGAACTGAATACATGCACCGCCGCGCCGCGCCGCGCCAGTGCGAACTGCAATTCTGCCTTTACCATACCGAGGACCGAGGACCGAGGACCACCTCGCGACCGGCGTGTATCTACCCTCTCTCTCATATTGGCGGCCTCCGTGGTGTAGTGGTCAAGACGCTTGACTCACGCACGGAAGGTTCCGGGTTCGATTCCCCGGTGAGAACACAAAAATTAAAATGTGATTTTTCTCAAGCCTGGTTGTTCTGTAGTGTAATTCACCACTGTAATTGGGCCTCCTGGCCTGTTGTGGTGCAAAAAAAATAAAATGAAATGAAAATGAAATTACGTCGAACTCATCTGTTGAAGTTCAGATACGTCCCTCCACTACTTCAGATGCGCCACCCGAAGATTAGAATTTTAATATTCTTAGCTCATGTACGTAGAAATCTTTATAGCCGCTATAGAATTTCTACATGACCCACACATTCCAAATAAACATGATTTAAGATCGGCTCCTACAGCAAAGGGAAAATACACCATCGTCACACTTGTACCTTTTTTTAAAAGCAATCACCAGGCTTATAATAGATTGGTATTGTGGCAATTTGACATACCTACATATGTATATAATACTTAACCTAAAATCTTAGAATTTACTGAAATGGACAGTAAGAATAGGCGTGGCATGATCTCGGCAGACATGGCAAGTGTGCCATCTCAAGTCAGGAACAACAGAACCTTAGCAACCGATGCACTCTATTGAGCAAACGCTCTGTCATAGAAGTCCGAAACTGCAATGTGAACTGACTACTACTGCGTGAGATGATACATACACGTCTATCCTGACATATTCCTACCTTCTTCTACATTCATACATCTTGTCATTTTTTTTTTTATTTAAAAGAAATATTTGCGTTCTTATGATTTACCCAAATATCTAATTTTGATGGCCATTTTCAACGAGTTGTAAATAACTCACTATTAGAAAATGGTAATCAAGTTGGGGTAGAGTTGGATTCGAACCACATACCTTTAGTCCGTGAGTCCGAGGCACTAGCCACAGGACCACAACCCGATTATTTGATGCCCTTCGGTTGTGTCTGCTGCTCACATGACCATGCTTAAGAATTTGGTTTATCTGATCATGCCGCGTCTTTCGTGGTCGTCCTCGTCCTAAGTTACCATTTATTATCTACATAGATATCTGTTTTACCATTCTTTCGTCATCCGTTTGCTCTACCTGGCCGAACCAACTCAGTGATTGACAACCACGCTGATTGACAAACAAGTGACAACCGTAGCCTGATTGCATCATTTGTAACCCTGTCATACATTGATCTCGTGAACTTTCGTCTAAGAGAAAGCCCTTTGACAGCGTTCAATCTGCTATCATCCTTCTTCTTCCAGTTCCATGTTTCACTTCAATACGTAAATGTTGGGACTAAAGTATGCATTTTCTATAAAACATTTGGATAAATCAATAAATAAAAATCTAAATATTCGTCGCGTCACGTCAATTGGTTGACAAAATAAATAGTTTTACTTACGATCAGTTCATTGTCATCATCATTCCATGTCCGCTTTCTAGTCGGAGCATATGGCGCCCACGAAGATCCTCGAGGTTTATCTGTCGACTGCCAGCTACTGTGCATCCCCCCGAGTCAGGTTCGGGTCCCGTAGTTCTGACACGAATTGCCGACGAACAATCAGCTGTGGACGTCCACGACGTCGAGAACCTGATGCGTTGTAGTTAGACAAGCGCAGGCAAGGCTCTCGGGAGACATCTGGAGTACATGTTCTCTTGTTTCTTAATTCCTTACAAAATTATCAATTAAAATCAAATACAGTATAATTAACAATAGTGTATATATTAATTAATTTTGATTATTTATAAATGACATTTTTTCTGAAAATATCTTCATGAGCGCTGTATAATAAATAAATAACTTCGCACGTCTTGCATCTACAGACGGTCAGAAATTTAGCCCCAATTTACATTATTAAAAAGAAAAAAGTTTATAAAAATAGGAGTTAGATTACAATAAGTAATGCTATTACTGAGCACATGAACGGCTGGAGTTCTAGTCCCCATTTGCCAAATTTAGGTACTTGATAGTTGGAACTGTAAACAAATTCGTGATAAAGGTAAATGCTTCGCCCTACCTAACTAATCTGATATGAAATGTCATTTTTTGCCAACTTAATTGATCGCTTTCAGATCGCAGACACGTTATGTCGGTCCTTCGAACCCCCGTTCATCCCACATCAGTCCATAAATATATCAGTCCCACCTCCTACCCTCGGAAATTGGAGGTCTAATTTTTGTTCCAGAACCCAGCTCGTCACACCCGACACCCGACACCCGACCTATAGTTAAATATTTTTTTTAACTTACACTAAATGCGCTTTAATTTGAAATGAATTTATATTTAATTCCCTCGCCCTTTGAGTGATGGGCGACTATTATTTAGGGGTTAGTATAAACGTGAATAAGTATGGGATGGTATGTATATTCGTATATTGTATATCTTAGAACGATTTGAGGCGGATTTTTACTACCCCGCGGCGCTTTCCGGTATAGGGTCATTTGCAAATACACTGAAACCTCTTTTTTACACGAGGGATACGCTCCACACAGTACCGTGTAAAAAAAGTGTGCTAAAATAAGAACAATGCTTCGGTTCTTTGTATAAAATTCAACGAGGAAGTTCAACCCTACGGGGAATTGAATATAAAATTATTAAGTTTCTTTAAAAATATATAAAAAATGATTTTAATAAAAACGAACTACTTTACGTGACGTCACTAGTTCGTCGAAGTAATTTCCAAAAATACAAAACTCAGAAAAAATCGTCGCGGTGTCTGCCCTTCTTCGAATTTAAAATAAAAAAATACGATACGTATTTTATAACTCTTAACTTCCTCTTCCTAAAAACATATTATGGAGAAACAGTTTTTTTTTAAATAATTGTTTGAGAATTCTCATTTTAAATGTAGGCTTGCTGTTTACTACACTACCCTCCGTATGAAGAGTGCAGTATCTCAGTTAGACATATTTCGAAACAATGTTGTTTTTGCTCTAGTTTTAATACTATGCACGTCATCACTACATGCCATGTATCAGAAGAAAGGAAAAAACTGAGAGATTCGTTAAGTTTTCACATTAAGATTAATATTTTAATTTAAAAGATAATTTAAACTAAATTAAAGATAACTATAAACTAAAATCAAGTTACTGCGGTCTTGCTTCCTGGATTTCGTGGTTCCGGAAGGAGTATTGAATAAAAATCTTTTCTTCGTGATTCAGAATCTATTTTTAACAAAATGTCGTCTAAATGCAAGATACCGCGCTCTTCGTAAGAGCGGTAGTACAGTTGAATATATCTATGGTGTTAAAAAATACGTCCTAGTTACGAGCTAAGCGAATCATCGGAGACTTTGGTTATTTTTGATAATTTATTTTATCCACAATATATTTATTTAACATTTGTCGAGACACAAATCCCAACTCCACGGGACCGAAGTTCTGCTCTGAGTTGGGAGAATTCTGCGCAAAGTTCGTAAGCACTGTTAATAGATAGACTTGTGCGATTTGTTTTGCTTTATACATCAAATACTTTTCCCTGGACGTCAGCTGCTCTGAGACGTAGATAACCCGCTCAGTGGTTGGCGTTATTTCGAGAAAAGCGGTTTAAAAATGCAGACTCGTTTTTTTCTCCTTGCATGTTATTATCTATTTTTTAACCGCATAATGAATGTATCCCTGCTCGTTTTGTTTATTAATTCAACGATAATCGGTCCGGGATGAATCGGATTTTTAGGCCCCATTCTTTTTATTAAATGCTGTCTTTTGCAGAATCATGGAATTTTATGATACAAGTCTGTTTGTCATATATTTGAGTTAGATTTTCCATTTCATTTTCAGGACAATTTCGAAATTCTATTTTCGCTTCTGTGTTAGCGTATTCCGTTCTATGTATTTTTTTGTTTCTAACTTCTCTATTTTCTTTTTAAATGTGATGTTTTTGTATTCCAATAAAGTAAGTTTTTTGGTTTTTTCTTCTATCTGTGTGATTTTATTTCCTATATGATCATACTGTCCTGATGAAAACGTAATGAAAACTAGTATTTTTTTGTTTTGATGTGTAATTTCATCGTTTGATAATTTAGTTGTTTTTTGTAGAATGCTAATTAAGGTTTCTTTGAACTCATTTTATTGGCAAATATATTGTTTTCTCCGTTCGATATTTTTGCAAAACTTTAAAAAATTCGTGACACGGATTATTCATTATCACTATCATAATATTATATTACACGTCAAGTAAGTAAGATTGAGGCATAATTATAATATTATTACTATTACGCATTGCGTTTAATGATGTTTTTAGACCGCGTCATTTCGAATCCGTGTAAAACGAGGTTCCAAGTGTATACGACCCGAAATGTTATCCAGCGATCTTCCCAATCCGTTACATGCAATATTTATCAAACCTAAAATTGCATATCAATTACTTTGATTCTTTGATTTTAAATTGCATTATTACAGAGTACTTAGATAAATGTTTGGATCCATAATTATACACACCATTGATGTTTTAAAAACACGTTTAAAGTACCTACATATATTATATAATATGGTTTATTGATTGCATTCGGACATTTAGGTATATTTATTTATTTGACACTTTATATACACATACAATATATTAAATATATATACATATAAGGGCGGGCATATTGCCTTAAGGCGATTTCTTCCTACCTACCCAAACCGTTCAGTTTGAGAAAATTATAAATACATGGACATATTGAATCTTACAATTTTATACAAAAATTAAAAACAAATGTATATAAAAAAAAATTAACACTATACTATGAAGAAAGGAGAGGGGATGGGAAGGAAAGAAGAAGGATAAAGAAACAATTTAAATATTTATAGGTATAGGTACCTACCTAATATTAATTTGTTTCTATCTGATTATTTTGTAAATTCTAATTATTTTTATAATGAACATGGATATTAAAAAACGTTTTTGTTAATTGACGAAAACGTTTTAAAAAAAACTTATTTCATAACTTTATTTTGTTTTAAATTTGAAAATCATGATATTCTAATTAATTTTTTTTCTTTAAAAAATATTATTTGACTCACATTTTTACTTAAAAATATTACCTGTAGATATTTATGTAGGTATATATTTTTTTACAACTTTATTTTGTTTTAAATTATTATGTGGATATTAAAAAATGTTTCAATTATTTAAAAAATCACAGCATTGCTTAAAATCATTATTGGTATCCAAAAATGTATTTATTAATTAGATATTATTCGATTCTCAGTTTAGTGTAAAATTATATTTGATGTTTTAAATTTATTATAAAAATTAGTGTTTTCTATTACTTGTAAATTTATACTAATAATTTACTTGTATAAGTTTTTTGTATAAGTGGGTACTCAATAATTTTAATTTAAAATATGTTATATATTTTTTTATTATATTGTTATTTTCATTTCAAATATATGATGAACAAGTTGGGTTCCTTTTTATCACAATTCACTATAAAATGCGCCTCTGTACAATACAACTACATATGTACATAATATACCTACCTATTTAAATTTATTAAATTAAAAATTACATTAATTCTGTGCACATATATACACTTAAGTTGATTTGCTTTTTATTAGAGGTATATTGTAAATTATTTAATAAGAAAATAGGTTGCTCTGAACTATCGAGTTTTATACATTTTCGTGTCCCACATAGACTAAGCAGACTTTGTTGTTTTTTTTCTGTCGGTATCATAATATAAATGATTCATCATCAGTTACGTACTGCAACGCAGTATTAATTGGCTAAAACTGATATGCATTTAGTAACCAAAAAACGTTTCTTTTTATTATACGTCAATGGCTAGATACTACTCTGTGACAATTAAAACGTATGAGTAGACATTTTTATTCGTTAAGTGCCTTATGCACCATTGACCACAAGAATATTGTTATAATAAAAACAAACAGATGATGGAAAAATGGTAAAACAGATATAAATGGGTAGAATAAATGATAACGTAGGACGAGGACGACCGAGAGAGACGTGGCATTATAGATAAACCAAAATCTAATGTCACAACTCACAACAGAAGGGCATGTCATTGATAAGATGTATGGATGTGGAAGGAGCTATGAATGCATGTCAGGATTCAGGATAGACGTGTGTGGCGGTCTATCCTCTCTGCCTACCTTTAGGTGGAAATAACGTGATGGTAGAAGTAGTAATTGATGGTAGTAGCTGATTTCTGAAAATCAGACGATCAATAAAATCGTGGGAGAGCGTAAATCTGAGTGAGGTATAATTGATAAGATTAAGAGAAGGGCATTTAAGATCGTTTGGTCATGTAGAACGAATGGATGACGAATAAATGATAAAACAAGTTTACATGAAGAAAATAAACGGTGACGTGAGACGAGGACGACCGAGGAAGACGTGGCATGATCGGATTAACCAAAATCTTAAGTCTGGTCATGTCAAAACCTGTCAGAATCGAACGATCGAATGTATAACAAGATGTATGAATGTGGAAGAAGATAGAAACGTATGCCAGAATAGACGTGTGTGGCGGTTCAATCTCTCTGCCTACCCTTACGAAGAAATGGCGTGATGGTAGCAGTAGTAGTAATATAGCTTGTATGTTTAAATTTATTTCAACAGAGAGGGAAAACATTTTTGAGAAGGGAATATGAAAGTCTAGGCATTTACAGGGCTTATGACCTGTCATCGGCTGGTTTAAGTGGCCACTTTACACACTGTGTAACATTCACCATTCTGCCCATGTTTGAACATCCACATTTCCTCAACTCTTCCATCTGTTGACTTTTGTGAAGTAAAAGAGCTGAAACCTTTATCACGCGGGTGAGAATCATCCGGCTGAACCAAATCCCCTACTGAAAACAATTTTCCAATTTTTATACTTCTTCTTTTACCAGGTAGTAATTCAACAATGTTTGATTATGTCCAAATGGCTTGCAGGCTGGCTGGAATGAGGAAAAAAAAGGAGGGAGGCCCTCATAAGCCCTGTAAATGCCTAGACTTCCATATTCCCTTCTCAAAAATGTGTTCCCTCTCTTTAATTTAAATTAAATTAAATTTAAATATGAACAACTCCCTAGGGAGGAAATCCAGCCAGTCTGCAAGCATTTGGACATAATACATCCATTATTCTTTTTTTTTTTGCACCACAACAGGCTAGGAGGCCTAATTACAGTGGTGAATTACATCACAGAGCACGCAGGCTTGAGAAAAATCACATTTAAATTTTTGTGTTCTTACCGGGAATCGAACCCGGAACCTTCCGTGCGTGAATCAAGCGTCTTGACCACTACACCACGGAGGCCAAAAAAATCAAACATCGTAGTTTGTATGTTCCCAATAATTATACTAGAGCGAGATCTCACTCGCCGTTTTACACACCCAGGAGCCGTACAAATGCAAGTCAGAATTCACCAATTAATTTGGCAATTCGCTTGCTGAATACGGCTTCTGCGGATAATACGGATTTTTTTCTGTACATATCGGCAGTTTAGCAGTTATCAGCTTTCTGTTAATTAACTTCTAACTTATATTTACAATCTGCACATGTGGGTAAAGCAGACCGTTAAATAATGCAGACTACAATTGTCAAATAAATAAATAATAAATAAATGATAGTATTCTATCGGAGGACGTACCAGAATTTCTTGTTATTTTGCTGACAACGCTGCGCTATTGGGAAAAATACATTTTGTCAAAAAGTTAACAGTTCCTTATTACTCCGTGGGTATTATTATATAAGTATATATATATATATATTGTAATGTACGGAATATGGAATAGGCACAAAACTAAGTATAGAACCGGCGATTCTCAAAATGTGCGCGCGCACTTCTCAAGGCGCGGGAAAAGGAAAAAATACTGCTTCAAAGTTACTGTTATCTCGGTATATCCTCTTCAGGAACACGGCCCATGAAGTGCGGAGATCCCGTCCCCGCCGGCGCGGGGCGGGGAGCCCGATACTTCCTCGGCGCGGCATCCCCCCTCCTTTCTATTGTTACGTACGAGCCAAAAAGTTCCACACCGAAAACAACTGGAACTTCCACCTCGGGCGCAAAATTCAAACGCACTTTTCTCCGCGACTCCGCGAGGCAGCGGCGCCGAGTCGGCACGAAATACGCAGAAAAAAATCCCCGATTTTTCGATACTAGTATCTTGCTTCTCCTCGGCGCGGTTTGCCGCAATTTTTGCTGTAAAAACAAGGAATGTTCCATCTCACGCGGCCATTTTATTTGCGCTACATTTTGGAGCGACGCGCCAGAAAGTAGAGAGTGGGGTCCCTAGGAGCGGTGGGTGGTATAATGCGATACTTGATGGTCCCCGAGCAACCCTTCGTCTTGTGTTCCGTCCCGCTCTCTCAGAGCGCTATCTCGTATATCTTGCGCCGCTGGATCCCAAACGGAGACGTCTCTGGCGCCGCCTTTTACGAATTTTATTAAGAACTGACACGCTTCAGTTAAATTCCCTTCGTAATTTCCTTTCAAACCGAAAACAAACGTTGAAAATAATTCGTGTAATTCGCCGTTAAATCCAATGAAGGTCATTTCGGGAATTCGAACGGATTTTTCCTCACATATTAATTTTGGGTCACGAAATTCTCAATAAAATCGTCGAAAGCCAAAAAGTTATTACGAAATGAATTTTACTTGGTTCAAAATTTTCTGATTACGCGAAATATAACACATAACTAACTTTTACATTATAACTTTTTTTTTTACATTTTGAGATATAATCTATTTATTTGGATTTTTCATATCGTGATCTGCGTGCAGATTTGTTTGACGTTAAATTACATGTTTACTTTAGCTTTATTGTATTAACAGTGTTATGTTTTATCTCTTAGACGAATGTGCGGGAAATCAATGCACGCCAGGGTTACGAATTATGAAATCAGACTAGAGTGCAAATCTGAGAAAGGTAAAAAATAGGATTAAAAAAGGGTCACTGAGACGATTTGTTACAGAATTAATGAATGACGAAAGAATGGCACCTTACTAAAGCTTCTGAGTTTTGGCAGTAAGTGCCTGAGGAGAATATTAGGTATAAGGTGATTTGCTTTTATAACTAACATTGACATCTGAAAACGGACGCAGGAGCCAAAAATATATAATGCCACAACATTGTTTGCATACGTACCTCGTTATCTTTTCATTTATACATATTATCATGCACGTTCACAGATTATTCCGACTTTTTCTGTCTCACAAAAATCATATAAATTTTAGCGTTTAACGTATATAAATTGAAAACTTAATGGCAATTAAATCACTAAAAGTTTAATATAAATGCAAGTTTGAATTTTTTAAAATGATTAATCCAAATTTGTAAAAAATAACCTCACCTTTACAAATTGACTACACATTTTAATTAAATTTTTTTTAAAGCGATAAAGCAAAAAATATATATTTAGTCACCTTTTACTTTGTAGCACTTAATGATTAAATATTTTAAAAACAAAAACATTGTTATTTGAGTTACTCACGATTATTCTATTTAACAAAAATGTTTATTTTATGATAGGAATATAATTTTATGTAAATGCCTATATCATGTTGCAGATTTTGTGGATATCGTTGGTTTTTTTACATATTTCGAACAAATATGAAAAACATTTTAGAGAAGGTAATGTCTAGGCCTCTACTTCATCTCTGTTGTAATATGATTAAATAACATGATCCCTAGAGGTTTGAATTCAGTCCTTGTCTACAAAAATTTGGACAAACTCAAAACATTGTTGTTGGTATTTGAGTCAAAATTACCTTTTTTCTCTTTGTCTCCCACTCACTTCAAAGGGTACAGTACAAACGGCTTGTGTATTGTAGTCACTGCAAAACGCTGCTCCAGTATATGTTAAAAAATAATTTATCCCGGGTGAACTAGCTGTCAGACATCTTACGCTCAAATCAGCTACAGGAAAAGTCATTTTGTACGCAACCAGCGCACTTAATTCGATGAACGCTCATTTTCGGCTGTGGATCCTATGGCATTGGATGTTTTTAGCTGAAAGTGAGAGTGAAATGATGTTTCGGAAAAAAACTTTTTAAAAAACCACCTGTTTAATTTGAATAAATCCATAATATGAAGCGACAAAATATATCATAAAGTTAAACTAAATTCAATATTGCCCATTATCACTTTTGTTAAACTCCCTTGAGGTATTATATTTCTAAAACGGCGTTTCATAAATTATCCAAAATAATAATAATCACGTAAAAAACATCACAATTGATGATTGTTTTTTTTGTTTTTTAATTCGATAGCCGTCCATGGATAAACTCATAAAAAATCATTAGAATAAGCTGATATTCTGCTCATTTTAATAAAGACTTTTTAATAATTTAAAGAAAACAAGAACCTTCTAAGTATTCACGCCCCACAGTATGGGAATGCGAGACTCGCGTACTATTGTCGTCCCTTTTATACCCACTTGCTTCCTCAATGCGCCCGTCATACATTCGTCCTGCTCGCACTTGCACACCAGCCCTGGTGCTTGTTTTTTACTCCCCAGACAGTAAACTATACTTTGTCAAAATGCTGCAAGTAAAAATAAACCTTATGTTTTTTTTGTTTTTCACCAAATTACGTAGATATTAAATACTTGTGTTTAATTCTTGATCAAAAGATTAAAAAAATATTTGGTGCAATAGGCAATGTACGACAGGCCCAATGCCACAATAGTCACTAGTTAGCATGAAAAGTAATTGTTATTATATATATATATATTTGATTTGATAATTTCTATAGCGCCGTTTTTGTGAAAACCACCTCAAGGGCGCTGTACAATAAATAAATATCCCACACGTCTTGAAGCTACAGAGCGCATGGACGGTTGGGATTCTTGTTCCTCGTCTCCAATTATGATATAAGGGAGCTAGATTACAGCACGTCTTGCAGCTACAGAGCGCATAGACCATAAGAATCTAGCCCATATTTACATTTTTATTTTTTTATTAGACATAAAGTTTACAGATTAAGTAATTTAAAAAAAAAATGAAAAACAAATTTATAAAAATACAAGTTAGTTTACAACAAGTCTTGCAGCTACTGAGCGCATGAATAAAAATTAGAAAAAAAATCTTTATTACTCAAAATAGTCTCCTTTTAGTTCTATCCCAGCCATGTTCAATAGCATCAAAACCCAGTTTATAATGAAAATCTTCGAACTCCCTAAAAATAGCCACTAACTAGCCGCGCCTTGCCGACACCACATCTTAATTTTTGGCAAATCTTTTACCACTTTTCTTAAGTTTAGAAAGATAAAATAATCTGAGGGGACTAAATCTGACGATTATGGTTCGTGAGGAGCAATTCTAAGTTTAACTGATTGATTATGGCCATCGCTATAACGGATGTGTGAACTGGTGTATTTTCTTGACGAAATGCGGCTGTTTTTTTATTGATTTCATCACTTTTTTGGTGTAATATTTTTGCATTAATATGCCCCGCTGGTGGTTGTTTTTTTTACATTAACAAAAACTATTCCATGCGCATCGGAAGAAACATGACTCCATAACCTTGCCAGCAGTTGGAACTGTCTGCGCCTTCTTTGGAGTCGATTTTCCCCTTGCAGTCCATTGTTTTAACTGTTCGTTTATCTCAGGTCCTCGGGTGTAAAGTAATGGACTCATGCTTCATCGTGATTATGAATCGACGCAAAAACTCCGCTTTATTACTGCGAAATATCGCCAAACACTCAATCGAAACATCCTCATGATAAAATAATGTTAGTCGAGCTTATAATATTGTTTAAAAAGTATTTTGTATCGTGTCGTTGCGCCGTTTTCCGTTCCTAACTTGACATGTCTAGGAGCAGTTTTTCCTTGCGATGGAGCGGGCGAGGGGAGCGGGGAAGGCGTGCGAGGAGTGATTAGAGGAGGGGGGTAACAAAAAGGCTGGATTTATATTTTTATTATTTATTTATTTTTATTCTCTGTACGTGCATAATATTTGCTGCAACTCTTGTCGGAGGCGCTATACACTATATCTATACAGTATACAGTATACATGGCGCGACGGGAGTATAGGCGAGGAGAGATAGCATCTCTGTAGGAATGAGTACCGCTACTCAGGATCACCACTTTGTATGAACATTGATCATTTACGAGCTCACAAAGTCGTGACGATGGCGCTATATCCCGATTTCTTACTCTCGTTTCAATCGGTTATATTTTATATGAAGACGAACATTTTTCTTCTGCCGAACTACCTATGGGATTGGATTCTGCTTATTTATTTATTTACTTGCACAAAAATACGAGATGTTTTGTGTTTTTTACTTTCGTGTTTATTAAAAAAAAACATTTATAATGCTTTTCCAAGTACCTACGCTGAGGTTCCTGGGGCGTGACCCAGATTAAAATGATATACTACTTAAAAATACGTCATTGTCTTTTTTTAATATTTGATATTAAAAAAAGTTATATAGAGGATTTTTTTTCAGGTTTGAAAAAATATATATTTATAACTAACCCAAGTATCAAATGGTATATATATGTACTTTTCAAGTGGTGACATAAAGTGTCAACAAAAATTAAACCGCTCTCATGTAAAGTTGAGGAAAATGACATGCGTCGTTGTTCTACGATCCCGACGATTTATTTACATATTTGCGTGTATAGTATAGACTATAATATAGGACATATAGTTTGAAGGTACATGGTAAAAATTGAGGGTATGGCCCATTTCACATGTATCGTGCCAATCCACCCGGCCCGGTAAAATTAGGGTGGGTCGATACTTTTTTTTTTCTCTCGCGGGTGAAAATTTTTCTAAAGAAAATCAAGTGGAGATTAGTCGACTTCATGGTGGTGCGTTCACCTACCAATTAATAAATAAAACAATTTTAAGAGTTAATTATTGCCCCATAAAAGTCATTCCACCCTAGGTTTTTTATCGGCCGGGTGGATTTTTTCTGCGATGTGAAAACGGGCTGTAACGTTTTCACATTAAGGACATATCGTAGGGTTTCTAGCGCAAGATAGTAACTACAAATTTTCGAAAAAAACAAGATGTCTTAAATAATAAAAATGGCATAAAATCATATATGTATGTTTAAAAGGTAATAAAAAGTACTTCGTAATTTATAAATGCAAAAAAAATGGTTTTATAATATTTAACACGCGGTTTTATTTGAATCGGTGATTTGGGGTGCGCTTTTAACTTGAAAAGTGCAATATGTCATATTATGTCCTTCCTTTTTTTCCTTTCTCGGCAAAGCACCCAAATTTGAGTAATGCATGTAATGTCATATGTCAAAACCAGTCAAAAGTAGTTACAAACTTGTGCCAGAAACCCGACGATTTTATGTATCTACATCTCCACCCATTAATGTTAACTCTAATATTTTTTTTAAATAACTTTTTACCATCCATCTCGTAGTTTAGTGGCCGGCGCGTCAGCCTGGCACCCTCGAGGTCCCGGGCTCGATTATTGGCAGGGTTGACCTAAAATAATCGTTTTAATGGTGGTTGGACACTGCGATATTTCACTGTCCCTGGAGCTCAATCACAGATGGCTATCGACATGCTAAAAAACGTGCTAAGTATTTGAGCGATCACCACGAACAATCATGAACACGCTGAAGTTAAAGCGGTCGCGTTGCAAAACGCCATAGATAAGTTCCTGTGCGAGATTCAACCAATCCTCTTGAACTGACCGAAGTTGAATTTCGTTTTGCAACGCGACCGCTTTAACTTCAGCGTGTTCATGATTGTTCGTGGTGATCGCTCAAATACTTAGCACGTTTTTTAGCATGTCGATAGCCATCTGTGATTGAGCTCCTGGACTGGCACGTGTAGCGCAAGACTGAGCACCTTACCTTTCATGTGACAAAAATTATCAAGATGCGCTGCGATCGGCGTGCCGATGAAGTGCCCTATGCATGCCCCTTTTTTAAACTTTAGTTGGGCAGAAATCGAAAAAGGACACTGCAATGCAAAATAAAAAGTAAAACACAGCTTAACAAAAAGAAAATAATAATTATGTTACACATTATTAGTACCTAATGTAGGTACCTACAAAAATAACAAATATTTTTATTAAAAAAAAAAACAATTGATTTATAAAGTAAGGAAAAAAATGTAAAAGTACGAAATGAAAAGAAAATGTTATTTAACACTTTTTTTATTCGGCCTCGTGGTGTAGTGGTCAGCGCGTTTGCCTGCCATGCAAAAGGTCTCGGGTTCGATTCCCGACGTGGTTGACGTGAAATATTTATTTAAAAAGGGGTTTTTACACTTCATTTTATAGTCCCTGGACCGGTACCCGAAGCGGACTGTGATCATTTTTACTTTATGCAATAAAAATTATCAAGATACACTGCGATCGGTGTAGCAATGCAGTGCCCTTTGCATCATTAGGTGCGAAAAGGGAATGAAGAAGAAGAAAGAAAATATCTTTTGGATTTTTTTTTTTTAAAAACATAAAAATCAAAATACAAATTATCAAGTCCTACTGAATTGCATTAAATGCAGTTCGTCAGCAAGTGCTTATAGTTAAGTTCTCATATATATATAATCTTATCTCTTAAACTCTATAACATTTAAAAACTCTTTTTACTATGGAAAAAAAAGAAAATTTGTATTCTCATGTACATCAAAAATATGTTACACGTAGAAAAATTAAAATTTGTCCAAATAAAAAAAAAAAACACAAAAAATTTCAATACAAAAATCTACGCTCTAAAAGCCAAATTTGCAGCATACGTCTTTCTCTTGAGCCAGATAAGTTTTTTTGATTTTTTATATTTAATGGGAGCATATTATACATATTTGGTATATTGTACTCTAGTGTTCTTTTCCCGTATTTATTATTGAATTTAGGGAGAGCTAGTCCATCTACACTAGTGAACCGAGTATTATATACATGCTCCAATTTATTTCCATATTCAGATAGAGACGCATGCTGAGAAACAACTTTGACCATAATAAAGCTCTAACTGATATTTTTTTTTATAGATTTATACAATAAGGATATTTACGGTATTAACGCATATTAAAAATAAATTAATTATAATGTTTGAGTATATTTATATTATTGATGTTTTATGTAGGTAAGTTCCGAGTTCAAATTATGCCTACATACGTAATGCTTGTAAATATACGTAAGCAAAATATACAGTAATGTGCGTAGATATTGGGGAAATAATATGTACGTAGTATGTATGTACATACCGCATAGCGCATAGCGCATAGGTACTAGGTACAGAGGGGCGGAAGGGAAATTGAAAACAGGAGTGAAATTACACGGGATCTGTAAATTATTACACCTGCATGCCCCGACTAATAAACTAAACGCCAGGGGTTTCCGACTGGGGGACGCGGACGCGGACGCGGACGCAATACGCATTCCTCGAAGTCCTCGATACATCGCGCATCGGGACATCAGACATCACACACGCACGCGTACCCCGCTAGTGCATGCTACACACCACACGGCACACAGCGCGCAGCACACAGCACACAGCACACAGCACACAGCACACAGCACACAGCACCCAGCGCGGCGCGGCGCGACGTTCAGAGCAAAAGCTCGAGCGTATTGTTTCATTTTTGAGAAAAAATACAATATTTTGTTGGTTTTCCGTGTTTGAAATACCTTATTATGTTTGTACATTTCAGTACATGTTTTAGTTTTAGTTTCAGATATTAGAATCGTCACTTCACGTCCATTCCAACAAAAGCGATATATATTACTGATGATTCAACAACAACGACAAACCGTCACGCCGTTTCCCCCTAAAGGTCGATCTCGCTTCCTCTACATTTATACATCTTATCATGCACGTGCGCCGATTATTCCGACTTTCGATATGTCCATCTTCAAGTATTTTTTGAATTTGGTCATGCCATGTCTTTCTCGGTCTTCGTATATTTCTTCGGGGTATTTAAAAATTCTGTTACTGGAAGGTAAGAGTGTCACTCTTACGCTTCAGGTGCCAGTCAAAGGAAAATGAAATACTTCGATCTAAAACCACCTTAAAAAACAAATCGAATCGAACCCGGGACCTCAAGCGCCAATCACTATGTAACGAGTCTCATATTTTTCGCGGTTTTTAGCTGAGAGCAATCGAGTCGAAAACACTCGTCCGGGACTCCGGTTCTATTTCCCACGCGTAACTGTGTTCTTCATCCGCCTCGGCACAGACAAAATCAAATTCTATTCCTAAATAAGTCATAACGACGACTTTCCTACCATCGTACTCGCTACACTAATTAAATTCTCATACACCCTGACAATGTCATTATTCATGTATACTTTACCTTCACACATACACTCGTAAATACAATACACACATCAACAGGCAATACGCGGGTATGTCATATAGGGAGGTACTTTCCTCTGTAATTAAATTATTTTACTGCTGAACAAACTCACCTGAGCAAATCGTGTGTTTACCCAGCTGGTTTTCAACGTTTTTCTATCCCGCAGAACTAGTGGTGTAAAGGATCCTGCATTTTTATAACATCGAAGATTTTTGATAATTTTTTAGCACCCGTGAAATTTATAAACAAAAAGAGATAGGGGATGCCGGGTCTATCGCATCGTTTCGTTGGATGGGGATGGTTTTCGTTAAAAACTAACATCCACGTGGGTAGATAGAAGGTCATCGGAAAGAGACTGGATTTTATAAAAATGTTTTAATTTTTGTACGTAATATTGTTTATTAGTTCAGGTATAACCAGGTGTTAAAATTTTATTTGTACAACTATAAAAATAAAAAAAAAACATAAACAGCCTTGGCACAAGAAATTTAGCCGTTCTGCTTCTATCGAAGTTCTGCGCTCTGGACTCCACCGGTTTCATGGCAGTCAAGTAGACTAGCGTTAAGCCCGGGTTTCCTAGGACAGCGGTGCCCGTATTTTAAGCGGCCGTAGTGAACATTAACGCGGTTGACAGCCGTCGTAACGGTGACTAGAGAGTGGTATTCTATAAAAATGGTGTTAATAACACCGTTAAAAAATAAAACCACTCTCTAGTCACCACTACGACGGCTGTCCACCGCATCACCGTTCACTACGGCCGTTAAGATACGGGCACCGCTGTCCTAGGAAACCCTAGCTTTAGTGTGTATATTTGTTGATATTCTTATGGATTCTATTGAATTGAATTTGAATTTAAGCCAAACATGTCAATTTGTTGCAACAGAGAGGGAAAACATTATTGAGAAGGGAACATGGAAGTCTATGCATTAAGGGCTTATGGATGACCTGTCATTGGCTGGCTAAAGCTAGGGTTTCCTAGGACAGCGGTGCCCGTATTTTAACGGCCGTAGTAAACGATGATGCAGTGGACAGCCGTCGTAGAGGTGACTAGAGTGTGGTTTTCTAGGAAAACGGTGTTATCAACACCATTTTCGTGGTTTCCTAGGAAAACGGTGTTAAATGGTGTTGATAACACCGTTTTCCTAGGAAACCACTCTCTAATCACTTTTACGATGGCTGTCCACTGCATCACCGTTCACTACGGCCGTTAAAATACGGGCACCGCTGTCCTAGGAAACCCTAGCTTAAGCGGTTTACACACTGTGTAACGTTCACAATTCTGCCTATATTTAAACATTCAGATTTTCTCTTCTCTTCCATCTGTTGAATCTAGCCTGTCCGTAAACAGTTTGACATTTTTCAAAAAAAAAAAAATATTTCTTTAGCATGTTGAATAAATTACATTTTTTTCATAAAAGAAATACATAAGGCGAAAGTACACATGAAGAACACGAAACTAATACCACATTAAAAAAGAGGAAATCTCTCGTGCTCGGTACTAACATACTCAAAACATTGTTGAAAAAGCTAAACATTTTATTTGATCATTACATGCAAATAGATGACTTGATGATTGAATCATAAGTATACTACATAGCATAAAATAGGTTCAAAGTCGAGGGAAAACTCCTCATGTCTGTAAAGAATATTAGACTTCAAATTTGAAGAAGGCAATTTTTGGTGGGTGGTAGATAGATTCTACCCGCTGCCCCTATGGGAATGGAAATACATGCATAAGACTCGCTAAGGGTAGAGAGAGAGTAGAGACTGGAGACATGGTACCTACACATTAATACGTCGATAGGTACTCGCGGAGTAGGGTAATAGGGGGTAAAATGGAAAGCTTACGTTTATTTATTACAAAAATACATAAATATACAGTCGAACTGTGACGGTCGATGGCAAAAAGATGAGGGGTGCAAAAGAAGACTAACCTGACGGCCTCCGCAGTGCAACGAAACCGTGGGTTGTGGGTTCAATCCTCGCCTTGGACAAAGAAAATAGAGTTTTCCTTCTTCGTCTTTGTAGCTAATTAGTTATTTAATAAAAAAACAAATAAAAAACCAAATTTATAAAATATACACATTTATAGTAACATTTTTAAATTACTTGCCTAAAGAGTACATTCTACGATCTTTTGATCAAAAGTAAGTTTTCTTTTTACACTTTCCACTAAAGTCACTGTAGTTGTACAAGTATAAATAATTTACAACAATTACTTAAGTAGTTTCACTAAACAATCCGAATAAATTTATTATATAAATTAGAGACGAGTGAAATTTCAATCCACAAATTTGGAATATCCAGTGACCGGTTTCATCGCTTTCGAGACATCTTCGAGTATAGTATCTTTATCAAGGAGTTCGATGTATTTATTCAAGTTTGGTGTATTTTTATATCTACTAACTGAACAGTGTCATAATACAAGCAACCAAATTCTACTGGATGTAATTTAGAGGTAAGGAGATTATGGACATAAAATAAGTAATTGCTAGTGCAATCACGGATACTATACCACTTTTTGGTTTCTGCCATAAGCCATGTTTTCCGGGCTACGGCAATGACCCTGTTGGTTTTCGTCTGTACGCTGACATAATTCGGGACGATGTTCCGCTTCTTACGCTCTCGGTTGAACCACAGGCGCTGGGATGCCATTCTCAGCTTAAGATTTATTTTTTATACAGTAGTTTCAGGGTTGCTGTGTTCGCGTTATCTAAAACTAGCAATTACTTATTTTATGTCCATAATCTCGAAGAAGTCTCGGTATTGTGGTATATTTTTCATAACTCGCTTTCACGTCCTCTATTTTCCACCTGCTGACAAGCCTAAAAAATAATACATAAAATAGTAAAGTTTCCTAAACTCCGTGAGACGTGAAGCTCCGTGTCGAGATGGGGTACAACATAATAAAAAGTGGAAGCAAACATATTATTACTAAAATAAAAACATTAACTTTAACAGAAATGTCAATTTCATGTTACGATAAAGATTTTTCGGCTTTATTCGTCGGAACTCGGGACGCGGGGTTGATGTTGGAGGAGGCGAGGTAAGGTCTCCCGGAGGTTTCTGCCGATGTACAGATGCTCTATATAGGACAGGTGTGGAAAACAATATTTCCTATTAAATTTTATTTTGATGAATTTTTAAAAACTTTTTTGGCTTTGAATTAAAGAAACATGTTTGTTAAATTTTTTTTTCTTTTGATTTGTTATTTCATAATATTTAACTTTTATTCTGTATTTTGTACATAATTATTTAATTTTAAAAAAAATCTAAATTATGAATATAAAATTGAATTATGCGACCGAGGCTTCTTTCTGAATAGGAATCTGATCTTTATTTTTTCAGGTATTATAATTATTTTTATGTTTTTTTTTGCAGAAATTCATGTTTTTTTTAAATTAATTATTTTATACACAAATATCACGGTATTGCAAAATATTTTGCAATTATATGTAATTTTTTTAACATCAACTTCAAATTTATTTATCGATTGTTTTCCAAATAATCTTATAATATATGCTTGTCCCTAAATAAACTTTTTCTTATAATTTCCTAGGAGAATTATTTACAATAAGTTTACTAATAAATAAAATGAATAACATTTTTTTCTCGTGTCTTATCTACAATCATCATTTCCCTTTTCGCACCCAGTGGTGTATATGGCACTGCATTGGTAAACCAAATGCGGCGTATTTCCTTGATTTGTTACATGAAGTTAAGGTGATCAGTCTTACGCCTAAGTTGCCAACTCAGGAATATGCAGTTTAAATAACATTTGAAATCAATATTTCACGTCCACCAGTGCCAGAAATCGAATGCAAAACCTCAAGAATGCTAGACGGACACACCAACTGCAAATGCATCACAACGAGGCGGACTTACTCTTTTTCTTATGATTCCTCTCCCCGATGAAGGTTGGAAATCATCGTTTCGATTCTTACTTTTTTGCAGCTGCCCTGAACAAGGACTGAGTGCAGCAATGGAACCAGTCGCGCAAGTTCTTAAGCCGAGAGATGCGCCTTCTACCTGCACTGCGTCTTCCTTCAATCCTTCCCTGTAGAACGAATTGTAAATTTTTATATTTTTCGCCTCTCTTCACATGCCCAAAGTGCTCAAGTTTTCTTTTCTTTATGGTACCTCTTTATCTTTTTCCATCCGTCGGAGAACATCATCGTTTCGGATTCTATCCACCCGGGAGATTTTTAATATCCTCCTGTAGCACCACATTTCAAAGACTTCGATCTTTTTTGAAGTGCTTTGGGTGACTGTCCACGTTTCGACGCCGTAAAAAAGTACTGAGAAGACGTAATTTTTTAGCGCACATAACATAATTCTTTATCCGCCTCGACACATAAAAAAATCTACACATATAAAAAAAATAATGCTCGTTAAAAATAATTATTATTAAATACTTCCATTTTGCCCTCCTTCACCCTATCAGAGCATCCCCTAGTGCCTGCCGCCTGCCGCCCGCCCGCGCCTGCCCTAGGCCTGGCGCCCTATAGAATTGATTGCTTCCAGCTTAACTTGAAATTACAGAGTTGCTTAATGAAATCACCAATACTTACCTACCTACTATTTCCAGCAGCACCAGTGTGTAGGAGGATGGAGGATGGAGGATGCTCAGTACTCAGTACCTACAAGCTACAAGTAAGAGGATATTCAACATTCCTTCGTCCTTTGAAGTAAAACGGCGAGTAATCATTTTCTACGATGCTACATACTACCTACTTTTTATTTATTTATTTTGGTAAATCACCTCAAGGGCGTTGTACAATAAGCATCCCAACACGCCTCGCAGATTGCAACTGCAGAGCGCACGGTCGTTTAGAAATCTAGCCTCCATTTACATTGCACAAAAAAAATTGTAAGAAATGTTTTTAATTTCTATTATTGTTATTAGTAGTGAAGGTACTAGGGGATCAAGCCGCTTCTCATCAATTTTGTTTGTTATCATGAGACGCATGTTTTCCGCTTAATTTTTTTGATTATTATTGTTTTTAATTGATTTAAATTTAAGATTAACTTGTGTATTATTTTAGATATTTAAGTAATTTTAAGTGATAGAAGAAAAACAAAATTCATTTGTATGTTTTAATGAACGTAGATAAGTAAGTACTGTACTATATTATATGGATATTGTGTTATAATAGATACTTAAACTTCGGCACTCGATCGTCACAAATAAACACATTTTTTAACAGTTTTAACAGAAGCACAGAAGCATAAATCACGACAGTTTGTGGTGTATTTTGGTTAGAACAAAGCGTGCAATATAATTACGTGTAAAAAACAATGCTTTAAATTGATATAATCTTTCTTTTCTACTACTATTAGCAGAGAGAATAGACCGCCACACACGTCTATCCTGGCATACACTCCTAGCTTCTCCCGCGTTCATACATCTTGCGATACATGCCATTCAGTTTTGTCTGCTTTTGACATGACCAGAGTTAAGATTTTGGTTTATCTGATCATGCCACGTCTTCCTCGGTCGTCCTTGTCTCACGTTACCGTTCATTTTTTCCATATATACTTGTTTTACCATTATTTCGTCGTCCATTCGTTCTACACGACTAAACCATCTCAGAGACCCTTTCTTAATCTTATCAATTATGAGTCAAGACTCAGATTTACACTCTCGCCTGATTTCATCATTCGTAACCCTGTCATACATTAATTTCCCACACATTCGTTTAAGAGATCGCATTTCAATCACGTTTCCTCGGCTTTCATTCTTCCTCTGCCCGTTCCATGTTTCACTTCCATACATAAGTGTTGGGACTAAACCTCCGTTGTGCACTGCCAGTTTAGCATCGATGTTAACGAAAAGGCGGACTGTAAATGAAAATCGAATTTCATTCAGTTTTGTGAATTGGGAAATATTTGAGAAAGGATAGGAATATGGAATGGATACCTACCTTTAATATAATCTGAATGTTCTTCAATTTCTGGCACTGGATCACAAATGAACTTTAATATATCAATGTTTTCCTCGACGCGCGACGATTACAACCACTTTTTATCCGACTTCACTTGAAAACGTGCTTTCGTCATGGAGGTATTCCAATATAATTAGCGTGATAAATTCATGCTTAATTTGGATAGCTAATACAAGCGTTGAGTCTTGGATGCATCCGAAAGTATAAATATTTTTTGTGATTACAATTTGCTTTTATTCTCTCATTGTCGCGCTACGTACAAAGTTATTTTCATGTATTTTGAGTTTTAAATGCTTATTTTTGGTTCCGAAAAAAACGAAATTTCTTCGCTTCCAAATTTCCTTGTGTCTTCACCCGCTTTTTTTTTTTTGGACATTAAGTCGGGGTCTACGTTCAGGGCGCACGGAAGAAATAGGGTAAGGTATTGTGAGTTGTAGCTTGTGACGCTGCCCTGTTGAGTTTCGATAAAAATTAGCGCGTCGATACGTGCGCCTTAAACGTAGATTAGACTTTCCCTAGACTTTTAAATTCCTTATTTTAAAATGTTTTCCCTCGCTGTTTTGTCTAGAAATATTTGGACATACTCAACATATTGTTAACATTATAGTTAGTTTACCTACCTACCGTAAATTAACACATTTAAATAAATAATTTCGGGAAAGTCCTACGAAGGTCGCAACGAAATATTTTCCGAAGCCAAACTAAAACAAGAACGCCGAAACTTTTCGTCGAGGGCGGGGGTGGGCGAGGGGAGGGCAGCGGACGCAGCGGTAACGGGAGGGAGGTACAGCGGTATTCGAGGAATTTCATATTGTTATCCGACGGCCGGGTCTGGGGTCTGGGGCAGTCTGGGCGGCCGGAGCCTCCTGTTACATTCTGCTCTCCGGGTTTCTCCTACTGTCCGGTCCCGAATCCCGAGTCTTGAGGACAATATAAATGGAATCCCTAACTCGAAAAACATTTATACGTCATATTATGCCATTTTGTTGCTAAAAACATATCTCAACAGAGACGGTAAATTTATCTAAATAATCTTAATATATTACTACTTCTACCATTACTTGGTTGATTTATTGATTTGGCGTTTATTTTGTAGAACTCCATATTTAAACTTATAATATTATAAATCAAACACTGATTTGAGTCTACCGAACACTACCACTACCATTACTACCATCTTCCCCTAAAATTGCGCTAAATCTTTGGCTTTACCACTAGCAATATTGTTTAAATGGTCTATTCGTGAAAGCATATTCCCGAAACAATGCAAAGAGGCGTTAATAATACCTATACACAAGTCAGGGTGTAAAAATTAAATAAATAACTATAGGCCAATATCCATTCTTTCGGTATTTAGTAAAATATTTGAATCTATCGTTTACGATCAGGTTTATCCCGCGATTAAACAATATTTAAACATTAATCAACATGGTTTTGTTTGTGGGAGATCTATTTTAGCCAATCTAGTGCATTTTACTGACTACGTTCATAAAAATATGGACAAAAGAACACGGGTTGACATTTTATAGATGGATTTTTCCAAAGCATTCGACAAAGTTTGTCACACAGTTCTTAAAGAAAATTAAAACTGATTGGAATTTACGGTGATCTACGTAGGTGGTTTTGCTCTTACATAGAAAAAAGAGTTGCCTTCAAGCCGTAGTTGTGGTTGGGTTAGTATCTTTATTTAAATGTGCCCCCTCAGGAGTTCCCCAGGGATCGATTCTAGGTCCTCTTCTTTTTAATATTTACATAAATGATATTTTTACTGCTTCGAATTTGCCCGTTTTTTCCTGTAAGCCGACGATATGAAATTTTTAACCAAAATTGAATCTTTAGAAGATATTAACAACCCCCAAAGAGACCTAGATATGGTCGTTAAATACTGCAATGATAATTTTCTTTATTTAAATGTCTCCAAATGCTACAAAGTGACCTTTACTAGAAAGATGATAATAATACCATCCTTTTACCTTATAAATGCATGCAAAATTACTGAAGTAGACTGTATTCGTGACCTTGGTGTATATTTGGATAAAAAATTGACATATGAAGACCATATAGAGAAGACAGTAAGCAAAGCTTATAAAATATCGGGCTTTATAATAAGAGTCTGTAAGCCTTTTAACAATCCACACCCATTAAAAACACTATATTTTGTACATGTACGCAGTATCCTTGAATATTATTCCACTGTCTGGTCTCCTCGATATTCCAAATATATTTCAAGAATTGAAAGAATTCAAAAAAAAAAAATTGAATCACCTAAACTATCGTCAATATTTATATTTCAATAACTATGAAGAAGCTACAGTACATCACAAAATCGAAACCTTACAATCTAGAAGAATCATCAATTATACCGTTTTCCGTTACAAAAGATGCAATAACAACTAGATTGCCCTCAACTGCTTGAGAAAATCAAAATTCGTATCCCTCAACGTATAACTCGGAAGAAACAATTATTATTTCATGTTGAAATTCCAAGCACGAATAATAATAAGAATGCATCTTTGCCCAGAATCGTAAATAATTATAACAAGTTTTTTGCTGAAATAGATATATATTTCCTCACTTTAAACAAATTTAAAGAAAATGCTAGAACCCTAATTAAAAATAACACTTTAATATTGTAATTATTTTTTCTTGTTTGAAAGAAGAAAGAAGGGAGAACTGATAGCTTCGTATTACTCCGTATGGATACGCCGGCGAAAGGATTTTTAAGTCCGAGTAAACAAAAAACTTTTTCTTTTATTTTTTTTATTATTCCATAATTATTGTAATATTTTATTTATTTTTTACATGTGGAATGATGCGGAGTGGCTATTTCAATGTACGCTTTTTTCTTTTTTTTTGACATTGTATTTAGTAATGTATAGAAAACTATAATTGGCCGATAATTTTGGTTTATTTGTAAATATTTATTTTTTTGTTGTAATGGCTGTTGTTTTTATTTAATAAATAAATAGAATACAAATAAAATGACGTCATATTCCCGTAGGGGTAGGCAGAAAGGATAGACCGTCACACACGTGTGTCATGAATCGCGACCTACGTTTTTAGCTTCTTTCACATTCATACATCCTGTCATACATGCCCTTCGTTTGCGTCTGCTTTTGACAAGACCACACTGGAGATTTTGGTTTCTGATCATGCCACGTCTTCCTTGTTTGTCCTCGTCCTGCGTCACCATTTTTTATCCATTCGTTTTACATGACTAAACCAGCTTCGCGACTTTCTTCACTCTTCAAAGTCTGTGGTAAAAAATTCCTTTGCGCGCAGTGATGTAACATCGTGTTACCACAAGCAAAAAACGGAATATTCTGAAGTTCAGATATTCCTTTTCCATAATTTATAAAATATAATTTAGCCCTGTAGTAGTAAAAAAATAAAATAATATAAATACGCTGGTTACCTTACATGCGTGCACCCCCTGAACTGCCATTACCGACTGAATATCTTTCACACAAACACCGGCCACAGAACAGCGTCCCTGTCTTCCTTGTTATGAGTTCTATCTTCGTGCTATCTTTCTTATACAGATTTATTGCTGTATCGGCATCACATTCGTTCTTCGCATAGCAAGGATATTTATATTTTGTTTTATTTACAAAATAAAACAAATTTAACTTTACATGTCTCGCGTGAAAATGTCAATTTAAAGATTACAAAAAAACACAAGATCATCATTTAAAAAATTAGAGAGATATATCAAGTTTTGTATTGTATGTAGACTAGTATGACATCACACCATCACACCATCACAGCCACACAAGAGGTAATTTATTTATTTTGTTCATTAACGCCCAAAAGGCATTTACAAAAAATAAAAATGAAATACATGCTAACATACTAAATAATAAACACAGAATATACAGAAAAAATATGTAAAATTATTCAAAAAGGATGTAATAAAAAGTTTTACAAAGTAAAAAAATAACAATAACAACAAAGGTATGCTAGAAAAAACAGTAAGCATATAAACAAAAAATGCAAAGATATAAGCTTATGAAATAAATTCTGTAAAGCAAACAATAAATAAAGTGTTACGGTAAGCAAGAAAGACACTTTTAAGTTAAATTAATAAACAAGCAAGCATATATTATCACGAAAAAATAAGAAATAAAAATATGTATCTATGAAATGCGTATTTGCCTATCTATGAATTACAATGCAATTTGATATAATAGTAAAAAATAAAAAACAAGTACATGGTACTAAAAATAAACAAGTAAGTGTTTTTTTTAGTTTATGGAATTGAATTGTCAATAATAGTTTGACGAGCGGCTACAAATAAACTTGATATTGTGGACTTATAAGATAGTAAAGAATTGGACAGAATGTCTGCAGCCGTTCCATAAGTGTTACCTAACCTACGCACTATGCAGTCTCGGTATCAATGAATTGTTTTGTTGGCTGGAAGAAGTACTGGAGCAATGAAACAATAAAGTACTCCTGGTGTTGAAAGTAGGACAGTAATCTTTTTTTTTTTACATTTTTTTTACATTTATTTTTTTTGCACCACAACAGGCCAGGAGGCCTAATTACAGTGGTGAATTACATCACAGAGCACCCAGGCTTGAGAAAAATCACATTTTTAATTTTTGTGTTCTCACCGGGAATCGAACCCGGAACCTTCCGTGCGTGAATCAAGCGTCTTGACCACTACACCACAATTATATCTGTCTCAGCTTTGCACTACCGCCTGATTTCATCATTCGATGAATTATGATATATGATAATAAGACTTTTTTGTGATAAAAAAAATCTCTGGATTGTGTGTAATATTCCTTACTTGGCGCAACCTGTTTTAAGGCAGACATTTTTTCTTGTAAGTATTACCTTAAGTAATATTTAATAATGCAACTCAGACGGAAACGTTCGTCGGTCAATAAAGAAACAAGTAAAATAATAAAGTTTGATTGATTGATACTTTGGACCTACCTATAAAGTTTACCAAGAAATATTAACAAAAACATAAATATAATTTATCTACCTTCTTCGTTTTACCTTAGCGAAATGCGTCCTCGTTTACTTCTAAAGGATATAATTAATATATGGGGATCGTGAGGGATGTTTCTGTTGTGGCCTATTTTAGGAACTTGTCCGCATTCGATCTAAATCTAAATAGTGAAGAATCCACTGAAACTCGCTGGGAGATAACAAACTATTGACTTTCATAAACAGACCTTCCGATCCACTTGAAGAGTGTTCAGCTCTCGGTGTCTATGCATTGCGTGTTTATAATAGATATATGAAGATATAGGTTCCTATTTTTGTTAAATGTACCCAGATTATAATCTATCACTTCACTCTTCTCGAGAGAGGACACTTTCCATTCCTCAACATACCGATCATTTTTCAGCAATTCCTTTTCTTGACAAGGTGCCAAACGTTGGAATGAGCTACCTCTTCATATAAAACTGCGCTTTTCTTGGCCACTTTTCAGAAACGCCTGAAACGTCATTATACATAACTAGTGGACCCGACAGACGTTGTCCTGTCCGAACGTTAGCGTGCCTGCTATTAGTTTGGAAAAATACTTGTCATTGATAAGTAGGTACCTAGGTACTTGTTTGTGATTGAATTCCAAAACTAAAAACGATTAATATTCAAATATTGAATTTAAGTAGGTACTTGTTTATGGTTGAATTACAAAAAAAAAATAACAAAAAATTCAAATATGGCATTCTTTTTGCAAACGTCAACTCCGGTCTTCTCACCAACAGAGGGGTGTACTTGTGTAGGAAAACGATTTTTAAAAATGTATTGAATTTAATATTATTTAGTATTACCAAAATTCCAGTAAAACGAAATAAATGGGTGGAAATTATAAGAAATTTTAGGAAAGGATCTGATTAAGATCCACAAAAAACTAATGCTGTTTGTAAACATTCAAAAACATTTTTTTTTACACAAAAAAAAACATCTTTCCATTATTTTTTTAATGCATTCTCCTCGGGTGCAACCCCCTGGTAGATCGATGAATTTATGCTCCTTACTTCTTTTTTACATATAAGATTGAAGATTTAAAAATATCTACGAACACGCACAGCGCACAGCGCACAGCGCAAAGATCTATATTTCTCTGAAATCGCATGTAAATCGGTTAAGCCGTTTAGGAGGAGTTCGGTGACATCACACGTACAGAGGAATTATATGTATAAAGATATATTCTTATTTCCTTTTTATATTTTTACTTTTTATATACCCTAATATCCTTTTTTTAATTTTTTTTAGTCACTAGTTCTTCCAAATCAACCAATGATAAGAGAGTTGCGATAGATTTCCGGCTAACGGTAAGTCAACTGAACAATCAGCAGAACTTATCGAGAAGAATGTTAAGAGAACTTGAGACGTCACACGCGAAGTAATTTCCAAAATGCAAAATTTTTAAAAATAATGGCTATACACAAAGGTTCAAAAAGTATATTTTTGGCTTAGTCCAATAATCAATAAACAAATAAAAAGAATAAAAAACCAATGAACTCACTAATTATTCTTCGGTTGGCTGGAAGATATTGCTTTTAGCAATGGCGCCCGAACAGGTTAATATATTCTTTTTACCTGAAGTTTTAAAAAATAATACGAACAACAAAGATTATAAATTATAGAGAAACTACTAAATATTGAAACACAAAATAAATCATTTTATGCACCTTGCAAGAAAATAAGCGAAATTCCTTTAAATACGTTAATTGTATTTTACCTCACCGACAAAAATCCGTTTTATTAAACAGCACGCAAAATGAAATATTTCCCGAACTATCTTTACCAATTTACCTAACCAAAATTATTATACTTCTGTCAATTTTGCGCTGGGAACTTAAGCATTTTCGACCATAAAACTAATAACCCGCAATTACAACAAAAGTTCTTTCCGAAGATAAAAATAAAATATCTGAAGTCGGCATTTTGCCACAGTTGGATGCGCCGAAAATTTTAATTGTTTACGACTGCAGTTATTTAAAAGGGAAAACGACCCAAAAACACCATAATATTATTGTGTGCACTTTATGGGACCTAATTTGTCATAATATGGCCAGTTCACTGTTGTCAGAAGAATCCCGAGTCCCGTTAGGGTCTGCTATGTTGAGCGTCCTTTTTATTTACAATTAACTTAATGACACGTTCCTTTACCAAATGCCGAAATTAGTAAAAACACTCGAAAAAGTTTTTTTTTTGGTGTAACAAATAATATTGTTTTCGTAAACATAATCAAGAAACGTACCTACATTTTCAAGAAACTTTGCCGTACAATTTAATGCTCCAATTTTAACCACGTGTAAGAAAAGTACATTTGTATCCAATTTCCCGTAGGGCTGAAGTTCCTCATTGTACATATGTAGCTGTATACCGCCTCGAGCTTTTCTTTCATTTATAGCATCTTCGCCGTACACTGCGCAAATATGACGAGCAGGATTAATAATAATAATTATATTTGGCTGATTTATATGGCGCCATTTTTGTGAAAAATCACCTCAAGGGCGCTTTACAATTGTATACCTAAACTTACATTCTAACTAAACTAAAGTGACATATTATTTATTTATTTATTTATTTTACAGAAACAAACAGTCGACAATGATATATTATAATAACATAAAAAAGATACGGTTTAGGGACAGACCAGCGAAGTTTCTAAATAAAAATTATATATATTAAATTGTGGTATAACAAAAGGGTGTGTTTATGTGTATTTGTATGAGAGTAAGTGTATAGGTGTGTTTGTGTGTGTGTAGGAGTAAGTTTTCAGGTGTGTGTAAGTGTGAGCATTAGTAAATAGCAAGTGGGATCGTATCGCAGCCAGAAAGAATCAGTCATAATTTATTTAAAAATAAATTAAGGGGCGTGTTTAATATACCAATAGATGAAAAAAAATCATTATAGTTAGAGCAAGAACAATAGAGGAAAGAGTGTTGTGCATAGTTAGTATGTACGAATACAAACTCTGTTGGCTTATGTATAAATCACTGCACAACTCTGCTCCGGAATATCTAAGAGAACTAAGAGAACTATGTATTCCAGATGAACTAGCTGACAGGCGTCTCACGCTTAGATCAGCTACGTCTACGGCGAGAGGAAAAGTTATCATACCTCTACGCAGACAGCGCACTAAATTTAGTGAACGCGCATTTGCAGTCGCAGGCCCTATGGCATGGAATGCTCTCCCAGCAGAGGTGCGAGGCTGTGAAAGTGAAGTGATGTTTCGGAAAAAACTTAAAACCCACTTGTTCTCTAAATCATTTGAATAAATCCGTAGCATGTGACAACAAAATAAATTGTTTTAATTAAATTACAAATTTAAAAGCTTCAATTCGATTTGTTTATCTATAGAATCACTGTGTAAAGCGCCCTTGATTTTACGAAAATGGCCAATTTTCCAATTCCATACTTTGCTCCCATACATTAGAGTTGGCACTAGAACTCCGTTGTGAACTGCTAGTTTAGCCTCCTGCAATAAACATTTGTTTGCCAAAGTAGATTTAAGTGCACCGTTTACCCTGTTCCCGGGACTCACCCTCCTTTCAATATCTTTCTCGATCTTTCCATCCCTAGTAATCATACTTCCCAGATACACAAATTCTTTTACCTAATTCACCCAACTCCCTTTTCAAATAAATATTTCATATCAACCGTGTCGGGAATCGAGCCCGAGACCTCTTGCACGGTAGGCAAACGCGCTGACCATTACACCGCGATGCCGACAAACAACACGACAACAACCTGTGTTTACACATATATCGATTTCATCGGTAAATCTTTTACTGTCTCACGCAATACCAGTCCATAAAACGTGGGATTTCAAGATTTCTGTAAAAAAAAATATAACAGGATAGATAAATTAAATCCGTATATCCTTATGATATTTATTTATAGTAGGAACTAAGAGTTACTGACTGAAGCGGATGTATAAATTTATTATTAATTTAGATTTCCCAAGAAGAATTTTGTATGTATTTTGATACTAAACCACATAACTAGGCTATCCACAAATCCGAGGTGGTTTCCTGCTCTCATATAAAAAATGACAGATTTATTCACACATAGAAATAGTTTGAAGTACAAAAAAAAACATAATTTTAATAAATGAATAAATGATCCGCCTCGCTTAAAATATACTCTAATAAAAATGTCTTTAATCTTAACCACTAGGTACCTAACCCAGCTACATTCAAAACATTTTTAAAAAATCTTAATTTGTTGCAACAGAGGGAAAACATTTTTGAGAAGAGAATATGGAAGTATAGGCATTTACAGGGCTATAACCTGCCATTTGCGGGTTTAAGTGTTGCAACAAATTTATATCTAAACTAGCGGACCCGACAGACGTTGTCCTGCCCGGACGTTGGCTTGCCTGCTATTACCTTGGAAAAAGACTTTTCATTGATAAGCAAGTAGGTACCCAGGTACATGTTTATGATTGAATTCCAAAACTACAAATTATGAATTTTCCAATATTGAGTTTAAGTACGTATCTAGTACCTAGATACTTCTTGATGGTTAAATTCCAAAATATAAAATAATTCATTTTCAAATATAGAATTCTTTTGCAAATGTCAAACACGGCTCTTATCTGCACTTTATTCATGAATGCGATTTTCAAAAATGTATTTAATGTCAGTTAATGTTATTTTAGTATTACCAAAAATCGTAAAAAGAAATAGTAAAAAGAAATAAATGGAAGAAATTATAAGGAATGTAAGAAAAGAATCTGATTGGGATCCATAAAAAACTAGTGTTATTTGTTATTTAAAAACAAACCTATTTTCAACACATAAAAACATCATCCTTCTATTATTTTGTATATGCATTCTTGTCGAACGCAACCCCGGTAGGTCGATGAAAAAAATATTTTCAATCCTAACTTTTTTTACAGATAAGATTTTTTTAAATATCTACGAGCACGCGCAGCGCAAATATCTACATTTCGCTGAAACCCGCATGTAAATCGGTTAAGCCGTTTAGGAATTCAGTGTCACCACACGTAGATAAGAATTATATATATATAAAGATAACTCCATAGGGAGGAAATCCAGCATATCTACAAATATTTGGACACACTCAAAGCATTGTGGATTTGACTAACTGTTTTAAGAAGTATAAAAAATGGAAAATTTGATTTCTGGCGTTGCCTAGTAGGCGAGTTGGTTCAGCCAGATGAATCTCACCCACATGATGAAGGTTTTAGCCCTTTTACTTCACAAAAGTGGAATGATGGAACAGATGGAAAAGTTAGGGATATGTGAATGTTTGAACATAGGCAGACTGGTGAATTTTACCCAGCGTACTAAATGGTTACTTAAACCAGCCAATGACCGGTCATAAGCCCAGCAAATGCCTAGACCTTCACACTTTCTTCTCTGTTGTACTACTACGACTACTACTACCATCACGCCATTTCCCCGTAGGGGTAGGCAGAGAGAATGGACCGCCACACACGTCTATCCTGGCATACATTCCTAGCTTCCTTCACATTCATACATCTTGTCATACATGCCTTTTGGTTCTGTCTGCTTTTGACATGACCAGACTTAAGATTTTGGTTTATCTGATCATGCCACGTCTTCCTTGGTCGTCCTCGTCTCACGTTGCCGTTCATTTTCGCCATATATACTTGTTTTACCATTCTTTCGTCGTCCATTCGTTCTACGTGTTCGTTCTTCTCTGTTGTAATGTATTTAAATCTTGATTACTACCTACGGGGTGATATCCAGGCTTGTCTACAATCATTTGGGCATGCTCAAAATAGTTTTAATTCAACTAACCAGTATTCAAAGAAGTATAAATAATGAAAATATTTTTTTAGGTTTTGGTGAGTATCTAAGTGAAATACTTCAACCAGATGAATTTCCCCAACATCAACAAAGGAATCAGCTCTTTAACTTCACTAAAATCAACAAATGGAAGAATTGAAGAAAGATGGATGCGGAAATTGTGAACATAGGCAGAACGGTTAATGCTACGCCGTGTGTGAGGTGGCCACGTAACCAGCCAGTGACGGATCATAAGCCCTGTAAATGCCTAGACTTCTATATTCAGTTTTTATATATTTCATCTTGATAACTCCCCAGATAATTAGATCCAGCCTTGTCTACAAACATTTGGACATACTCAAAATACCACCTTACAATTAATTCAAAAACTTTTTTTATGGGAATAATGACGAGAAAAATAAAACAATTAGGAGATATTATTTATCATTTTTGGTTTTATTCAACATAAAAATAATTTAATAATTCTTTTACTAACTTACAAATTACACTTGTTCCCTTACAACTCCCTCCCCAGTACCGAATTACTACTCCTCACCTCTTTATTTTCTATTATATTTTCCCATACAAACATTATACGACATACAATTCACAAATACATAGCCAAGAAAACACAAGCGACATTGTGTAAATATAACTAATAGTGCATAGGAAGGACACTGCGATAAATTGATACGACGGCGGTAGGGAATAAAATAGTTTTTGTTCCGACTTTTCTAATTACACTAACATGCAAATCCCACTATACACCTGCACAATATTAGAAGTTGCACAGAAATATAAAACCAACGTGCTAATGGCTGAGTTGATAACACTAACGTGCACGCGCTATTGTGTTACCTTAGATAATAACAGCATGCGTCCTGCCAGCAAGTTGGTTTTAATTTTTTATGCAACTACTACATTGGCAAAGATGCATAGTGGAATTGGCCTGTTAGTGTAATTAGTGCCCTGACGAAGAGACGGGTATGTCTCGAAACCGGAAGAAATAGAAAAGTGGATGTTTACCATCATTTACTAATAAAATGTTAGATCGCAAAGTTAACGCTTTTAATATTTAATTTAAAAAACGTTATTCCAAAATAGGTATTCCAATGAAAATATATAACTAAAATGCGAAATCTCGGTCTCTATAGAAATATATGTAACGGGCATTTTTTATTTGAAATAACGCTGCACTAATTTATCGCAATCAGCACCAGGTAAAAATAAATTAAATAATAAAGACGAAAAGATTTAAATAAATAAATTTGTATTTGTCGCTGGAATTTCACAAAAAAAATTATCAATATAGGTACATACTTGTAAAAATGGAATCTTAAATAAGACCTTTTGGTGAGTTCAGTATATTAAAATATTCAATAAACTTTTTTATATGTGCGTGACAGAATGTTTTCAAATGAAATATTTTAGTGTGCCTACAACACAAACGAAATTTGAACGTAGTTATGCAGAAAGCAAACTGAGATAAAAGCACATAGAAAATAATGAATAATCAAATATACACCACATTACGTTTGTTTTTTACTTTGACAAATAATAAATAATGCACGCATTCGTTTTTTTTTACAAAAAAAATTGTTTAATGATGCATTTGATCAGTTTAAATGCATTTTGCAGAAAACAGCCAGTCCTAGTTAAACTCCGATGTATGTTGTGTCGTTTTGTATAGAACATATTTTTTTTATATTTATATTAGGGAACTCAATTGTAAAGAATCATTTAATTAATTTGTTATCAAAACATTGGTAAAAATTTAATAATGTGTTAAGTAAAAACACGACCTAAAATATACATTTTGCAGAAAACAGCCAGATCTAATATTGAACATTAGGTACCTCATTCAAACTTTGAATGTAGGAGAAAACATTCTGTATTAAAACCATTAAGGTATCTCAAAAATTAAAACATATTTTTTATTACGGGTATTTTAAAATGATAAATGTATAAAATTAAAATATTTATTTATATATCCACTTTCATTTATTTGAGATAACTAGATTTCTGGATTACCATCAGCATCTCTACCGAAAGATTATTTTATTGCTGTGGGTGTTTTCTGCAAATTGAGAAATGCCGTTTTTGCGATAAACACTATTTTCAGGAGGCAATTATTTAAGTTTTTTTGTATGAAACCGGCCTGGTTGTTTTTAGCAGAACATTGAATTGAATTTACTGCACCCGATAACACCAATATCTCTTTTTTACGAAATTGTGGACTGGCTACTTTCTGCATAACTATGTTAATTTGTAGTTCACTCGGTTCACCGACGGCAGTAACACATTAACATAAGCTTATTAGACATTCTATCACACTGCAAGTATCTACTACAAATATAACCATCTATCACTGAGTCTGACGATGTTTCGTATAAAGTGAAAGTGTCAATTGATCAAAATAGAAACGAGTGAAATGGTTAAAATATAAGTTTTCCCAGTTTTCATTATAAAAAAAATAACTGTTTTCTTTTTTGATTATAATAAATTAATGTTAAAAATTTAAATTCTAAAATCAGTGTTTATTTGTCTATCAAAAACTTAATGTAAACAAAAATAATAATTCAAGTGGTAATAATTGACGTCTACGCTTTAAAATTTTCAAATGTAAAAAATCTACATTTTTTTCAGTCACACATTTGCAAAACCAGTCACATCCACATTTTTTTTAATGCGTCAAATTGTCTCGTCTCTTCGTTTTTGTAGATAACATCGGACTTCTGTATTGGGGCGTCAAAGAAAATCTAATGTCGAGTCACCCTTCGATTCAGGCAGAGGAAAACGTGTCAACTCCGGCGCTGCCCGAACGCAAGGTCTGGGTTCGGAGATCGCGCTTTTGCCGTGGCCGGCCGCTCTGCCTGTAACCGATTGCCTTGGCCCATCCGAATCACGGACATCCCCGGTCTGTTCCCATCTTAACTGAAAGCCCACATTAGTTTATTACACCCTCGGGTAGTTTAATATTTGATGTAGCTTAGTTATAATGTAAATTTTAGTACAGAATTGTAAAGCGCCCTTAAGGTATTTTTTTACAAAAAAAACGCTATAAAAATTAACCAAACAGACAAACCTTAAGGCCGTTTCCACGTTGGGGTAGGCGGAGAGGATAGAACGCCAAAGCACTCTGTCTTTGCATACAGACCTCGCTTCCTCTGCACCCATACATCTTCTCATGTACACACGACGATTATTTAGATTTTTTACACGTCCCCTTCACGTATTTGTTAAATTCGGTATTATAAGATTTCTGCATTCATCAACATTCGAACGGTAAATCATTTTAGCTGTTCTTTCGCTGTACATTCGCGTGACATCTTCAAACCAACCCCATACTCTTTTCTTGGTTTTGTCGATAGTGTTCGTCTCAGTCTGACATAATGCATGGATCTCCACATTTGTGCACCTATCGTACATAGTTTTAACACACATTAACCAA
The DNA here is from genome assembly GCF_059751315.1 of Micrasema longulum. Taxonomy (NCBI): domain Eukaryota; kingdom Metazoa; phylum Arthropoda; class Insecta; order Trichoptera; family Brachycentridae; genus Micrasema; species Micrasema longulum. The sequence goes on from NW_028278565.1 coordinate 262,928, forward strand.
ATACTTTTATACTATAGGGAATCTTCATCATATCACAATGCAATTTTAATAGACATAATTCGTTTTGAAAATACACGACTCGGTTAAGATTTAACATAAATAAGAAAATGTAAACATAGTAAAATTATTTAACACTTACGAAACATACTTAGGTAATAAGACAAAACATTGTTTTGGGAACAAGACATTACATTAAATCAGGGGAATTATATTACTAACAATAATTAGGTATTTTACGAAAATTCTTACTTACAAAAAAATATTTAAAATACTTATTTAAAAATTAAGATTGAATAAATTTATCATAAATACGGATTTTGTCTAAATAGATACAGGGGTAGTTGTTGCGTGAAAATATCTTCATTTTAAATGTAAAATATAATTTATTTAATAAAAAGGTCGGAAGATTTTACACACAATTATTACGGGGACTTGGTGTAAAATTATTATTATTTTTTTTAATATTATGGTGTTTTTTCAAACGCGGATAAAAAATGACAAAAATAATGAGGAACTTCAGCCCTACGGGAAATTGGAAACAAAAAATATTTTCTTACTCGCGGTAAAAATTAAAGCATTAAATTGTGCGGCAAAGTTACTTAAAAAATATTTTAATAAAAATAAACTACTTTGAACGACGTCAATAGTTCACATGAATCAACTAATAACAAGAGGGTTATGAAAGATTTCCGGTTTACGGTATAGCAATGGACCAATCGGCAGAACTGACCGAGAAGAAGCGGTAGAGGAAATCGTCACACGCAGAGTAATTTCAAAGTACAAAACATTAAAAAATCAACACGCTGATAATACGATTTATATTTTTATTAGGCTTAGATTTATGGTCTGTTAACAGATAATTAAAAATAAAAGAACGCTGAACTTCCTCATTACGAAAAATATTTTAACGTAATTTTTTTCCCAAAATTTTTGTAGGTATCGGAAATACGTGCTATTTGGAAAATTATAAAAATTTTCCATTTAAGTCAAATTGGCAAATCGAATCTATACTAATGATATTTTAGAAATAAGACAATTTTCGACCGATCAATTTCCAAATATTCTTATCCACTTAACTCGTCAAAGGTAACTTTTACTAATTTTAATTTCATAATTGATATAAAAATATTTCTACAATATTATAAGTTTACTGGCAGTCCTTTATATTCATTTCTCGAACGAAACGTTGATCGTTACAATGATTGAATCGATTATTTCGAAAATGACCGAAGCGAAATTTTTTCTTCTCCATTAAAACAGATTGATGAGTGGATCAGGCCAAATAGGTAGAAAAATGTTTGTAAATTTTATGTGTTTTTCTTATGATTTATATGTATTTGAGATCGGAATTTAATTATGTTTAATAAGGCATGTTTCAAAATTACATAAAATGTTTCCCTCGGCACGGGAAACCTTATCTTTAATGTAAAAAAAGAAAAAAGTAATACATAAATTGTAAAATACACGAGTTAAGTTCATACGAGTCAAACAAGTTTTATTTTTATGATTTTGATACTATGACAATAAAACATCAATTCGTATCATGAATCTTTTTTCGGGAGAATGTTTTTTTTCTTTCTTCTGTGAGATCGTTGATTTAACACTTTGGTCGTTTTCGAAATAATCAATTAAACTTGTGATCACTACATTACATTGTATACTGTACATAAGGACATACATATTGAAGTAAATGTAATTGATTTTAAATAATAAAGCTAATATTAACAAATAAATAATGACATATTATAATTAATTATAAATTAGATGGAGAGAATTTCGTTTTGGTCGTTTATTCACATTATGTAGGTAGGTACTTTCCAATATGTTTTGTTCGCTTTAGTTATAAAATTAAATACTTATATGTTTTCGAGGGTTATAAAAAAACAAGCTGGCAACGAGGTTCCATTGCCTCATATATCAGGAGCTCTACACCCTGGCCAATACACCGACTAAACTCAGATTTACTAAATCTGGCTAATAGACAAATATCACATACTACGAATACCGATAAAAATATATGAAATGGATTTAGAATAATTAATTGTATATTGTGCGGATATTGTGGAGAAATGTTTCCATATATAAATTACACTTGAAAAACGCGACATGTTTGGCCTCGATAGTTGTGACGTGCAGATTTTCAATCAATGTTCTAAACAAATTTGAATGCTCAGGAACAAATAAACATGAATCGTGAAGTATTAGAGGCGTGGCCAATGGAAGGACCGTTTTTGCGGGAATTCAAAATTACAAATTCAAGAATGTTTTTTGCTACTAATAAGTAACAATTTTTTTTAAAATGTGATAATTTTAAAATGTGATATTTTCCTATTACAGTCCTTCCTGGATCTACCTAAAATTTTGAGAAACCCCGCTAATCAGGATTTTGGCGAATTTGACTTTGACTTCAAACGCACTTCATTCCGTTAAGAAACCGATGTTTTTAAAAAAAAAAATAAAGGTTAATAATAAACAAATACGACATACGTTACTTTTTTATTTAAGTTAGAAATAAAAATTTCGTTTAAAATTTTATAAAAAACAGTTTTTCTGAAAGTTCAGACGACTGACTAATGAGGTTTCTCAAATGATCGATTCAATTTTTTAAGTTTGACAATATTCTTCAGGCTTAAAACGACAATAAACAATTTGTTATTCTCATAACCGGACGACTATGGCCCTTTTCACAAGTGCCACGCAAATCCACCCGGCGCGGAAATTTTACCGGGTGCACCCTACAAAATCTGCCACGTTGTGTACGCGTTTGTAGGATGAACGCGGTGAAATTACCGCGCCGGGTGGATTTGCGTGGCATGAGTAAAAAGGGCCATGGTTGTGATTTCTAATATGGTACGCTGGCGCACATATTGGCGATAAAATCGCTCAACTATTCGCGCATTGGCGAGTCGTTAGGGCGTCCTCTCCGGTAGTTCGTAGCGCACTAAAGGCTGGACCGACGTGTCGACGCGTTGGCAAGCGTTCGGCCAGCGCCCTTTGATCGCCTTATTAGTTTGCCTTAGCACGGGTCTTCTCTTTATAATATATACAAATACCCCCGTTTTTGCCAACTTACTAGCAAACGTATTGGCCAGCGTGCAAAGCCGCCTTAAGAAAGTCAAATGAACCTCAGACAAAACACAGGCGATCATAATCAGGGTTCGAAAATATCACGATATTTATAAAAATATCCGATACGTATTGCGATAAATATGTTCAGTATACCCGATATACATAAACATATGTATAGATATAGAGTGATATTTATTTCAACAATGTTTGATTATGTCCAAATGCTTGCAGACTGGCTGGATTTCCTCCCTAGGGAGTTGTTCATATTTAAATTTATTTCAACAGAGAGGGAAAAAGTTTTCGAGAAGAAATTTGGAAGTCTAGGCATTTACAGGGCTTATGACCTGTCATTGGCTGGTTTAAGTGGCCACTTTACACACTGTGTAACATTCACCATTCTGCCCATGTTTGAACATCCACATTTCCTCAACTCTTCCATCTGTTGACTTTTGTGAAGTGAAAGAGCTGAAACCTTTATCACGTGGGTGAGATTCATCCGGCTGAACCAAATCACCTACTAGGCAACGCCTGGAAACAATTTTCCAATTTTTATACTTCTTCTTTTACCAGGTAGTAATTCAACAATGTTTGATTATGTCCAAATGCTTGCAGAATGGCTGGATTTCCTCCCTAGGGAGTTGTTCATATTTAAATTTATTTCAACAGAGAGGGAAAAAGTTTTCGAGACACAGTGTGTAAAGTGGCCACTTAAACCAGCCAATGACAGGTCATAAGCCCTGTAAATGCCTAGACTTCCAAATTTCTTCTCGAAAACTTTTTCCCTCTCTGTTGAAATAAATTTAAATATGAACAACTCCCTAGGGAGGAAATCCAGCCAGTCTGCAAGCATTTGGACATAATCAAACATTGTTGAATTACTACCTGGTAAAAGAAGAAGTATAAAAATTGGAAAATTGTTTCCAGGCGTTGCCTAGTAGGTGATTTGGTTCAGCCGGATGAATCTCACCCACGTGATAAAGGTTTCAGCTCTTTCACTTCACAAAAGTCAACAGATGGAAGAGTTGAGGAAATGTGGATGTTCAAACATGGGCAGAATGGTGAATGTTACACAGTGTGTAAAGTGGCCACTTAAACCAGCCAATGACAGGTCATAAGCCCTGTAAATGCCTAGACTTCCAAATTTCTTCTCGAAAACTTTTTCCCTCTCTGTTGAAATAAATTTAGATATTTATTTCGTTTGAATATTACTCGAGGGAAATAGGCGTTAAAAAACAGAGAGGGAAAACATTCATGAGAAGGGAATATGTAAGTCTAGACATTTACAGGGCAGGGCTTATGACCTGTAATCGGCTGGTTTAAGTGGCCACTTTACACACAATGATTCCCGTCTTATAAATGTTTTCCCTCTCTGTTGTAACACATTTATATCTAGATAACTCCCCAGGGAGGATGTCCAGCCTGTCTGCAAACATTTGGACATACTCAAAACATTGTTAAAAAACAATTTAATTAGTTTGTTAATATATAATATATCCGCCTGGCGGTTGACGGTTAGCGCGTTCGCCTGCGATGCGAGAGGTTTCGGTTTAATTTCCGGCATGGTTGACGTGAAGAATTTTTTTTTTTAAAATGTGTTTTTACACTAAATATTTAATAGTCCCTGGACTGGCACGTGAAGCGCAAGACTGATCATATTACCATCATGTAACAAAAATGATCAAGATACGCTGCGATTGGTGTAGCGTTGCAGTGCCCTATGCACTATCATAAGCGGAAAGGGAATTTTAATGAATATTTATTAACCGAGGAAAGTTGCAAAGGATAACATAGAAATAAATCTCTTATTAAATTGAGTTTTGGAATATCATCAAACTACGAAGAATCGAATTGGCATCTGTGACCGATGCCTTCCGAACCCATTTCAAATTCGTTTGCCTGGCTTCAGAGTGTTGGTTAAAATATTTCAAAATAAATACCAGTCTCGCGGCCTCTCCCATTACCCAGCCTATTTGTAAGTTTGGAGTAAACCAAACCAGAGGACGAAAAGTATCTCTCCAGAGCTACTGTTACTCTACATTATTCCCCTTACTCCGGGTGACTTCCCGTTCCGGTCCACTAGACGCAACAAACGCGACTTTATGGTGCCCGGGAAATTTCAGAAAAGTTAAAGAACCGTTTACACGCGGACAATACAATAGATATACAATATTGTCTTGTCCCAGCTCCGTGAGCAGCCTCAACCGCACGGGACAGAACGCTGTCCAACGCTGACAATACGAAAATTCAGCCGCAGTTCACACGTGAATGTATGACGGCGTTTATTACGAGCGAATTCACGAAAAATTCTATTTATTTTACACCAAGATGTATTGAAATTGTAGAAGGACAAACTAAACAATAAAAATGTTTTTTTTCTACAGCCATTTTCGGTAGATTTTTTTTGGGAGCGACACATTCACGTCAAGCGATCGCTATCTTCACGTACGTGTTCACACGAGGGCAATTTAACCGATGGCAGCCGCGCGCGGTGATGGGAGTGATCATCATTTCGCGAAGATAGCCTGCCCGTCCGACTCGGTGATGTCTCGGGACAATTTTTTGACTTACGAATTGCCGTTTTCACGTGGACAACGGTCGAATCCTGGGACAAAACAATTTCGTATTGTCTACGTGTAAATACCATGTACACGGAGAAATGCGGGAATGGCCCGTATAAACAAAGACGCCTACTGAATTATAAATATTATTGATATTAGCAATGAAAATCGTGATATCTGAGGTGATACTTCCGCAGTAGCCTAGCTGGGCTCCCCGAACATGCTAGGCAATATCTTTATGTCATAATATGCCCTCCGGGTGAGACTCTAGACTGTACTATATTGCTATAGTGAAGAATGAATAAAAAAAAATGGGCGTTCCTTACTAATAAACCATACGCACGTCACTGCACGATATATATCAGTGACATAGATCCTTCGAACCCTGATGATATTATACAAAGCAGATTTAAGTTTTCATCGCGTTACTTTAATAAAACCATTATTTTAATTTGATTGAAATAATTGTCAAAACAGTTGACTTTCGTTCACTAAGAACGGTTGTCATTGTTTAAAATTCGTATTAAAAAGTAATAAAATAAAATCAGACAATACGCTTTTCTTCATCTAACAATATGTTCGAAGTGGAAATATAACTTTGTATATATTAAAGACAAATATAAAATATGTAGGATACATATTACTAATGAGATATTTTAAAGCTAGATATAGTAAATGCATTATAAATTCACAACCTGTCAAATTGTGCGGAGAAAATTAACGCCGCCAAAACGAACCAATTAAAGAAAAGAAAAGAAAAGAAACCCACCCGAAATACTTTTAATGTGGGTAGTAGATAATAGGCACAAAATTGGTTTTTTTATTAAAACTTGAATCTAAAAAAACGATTAAAATAATTGAATAGAGGCACAAAAAAAATTCAACTTCGCATTAAATAATTAAAAAGTGCCCAAAATATTATAAAACTATTTTAAAAAATATAATATGTATAACAATAATAATCTGGATTACTTTCACAGAATCATTCTTATTCTTAGAATACAGCGAGTGTTTTTTTAAATCCAGATTAAAATTCGTACATCTATCTGTATCTGAATAGAATGGTGAAATTGTCTGAAATGTATTCAGTGGTGCGCGTCAAGAGTCAATAAGGAAAAAATGAGTCGATCGCGGGTGAAGTGAACTGATATTTTAAGTCATGATAACTCGTTGCTTCATCGCTCGTTTGAACATCTGGATCTTGCTTAATTGTTAATTGCTTAAATCTTGATAATTGCTCTCTAGAAAAACTTAGACCATTATTTACAAAATTCTCCTCAGTCCGGTCATTGTATATTGGGCCGAATGCTGGGTTATGACCAAAAGAGATGGTATTAGTATATGAAAAAAAATATTAAGAAATTTGGTGGTGTCATACAAAACGGAGTATGGAATAGACGGTAAATTAGAGGCGCTATATTATACGGCGAACCCTGTTGGGATTGCGCAATTCGCAAAAATAAGAAGATTACAATAGTTTCAACGGCCTCCGTGGTATAGTGGTCGAGACGCTCGCAGACCAAAATCAAGATGGCCGGATGTTGTGGAAAATGACACGAGAGCAATTGGCCTGACGAACTGGAGAAGAGCCGCAAGGTGCAGGGAGGATTGGAGACAGATTCTGGAGAAGGCCAGGGCCCACAACTGGCTGTAGCGCCATCGATGATGATAACTCATCGATTACATTACATTTCCATAATCAGTATAATACGAAAATCTTATTTTTCCTGATTCTTTATGTACAAACGATCCACGTTAGTTAAATGCTAGAAACAGTTTAGTAAAAAAAAATGGGCAAAAAGCTCACAGTTTCTTCTAATACAAAAGTTTGTCAGTCGGTTCTTCTACCTACTATGGTCTAAAATACTAAGTACAAAGTAATAAACGGGAGCTTGAAGATTTACAACTAATATTTTATATGATTAAATAATAGTATTACTAAAAGGTCTAAAAAATCATGTCGGAATATAAAAATTAAGGTAAAGTACGTATATCAAAACGGAATATCCAGTTCTGGTTTCAACGCATAGGATAGGAGGGGATAGTGGGCTGAAAGTAGTAGCGTTAATAATTTATATAATTTTTGTTTAAATAAATTCGATACATATTATAATTAAACTAGGAATAGATCGCGAAATTAAATGTTAGGTCTAGTAAGTAAAGCCACACACCGGACAAATACTATCATGTTACTCGTAACATGAACGTCGCCACATTTTCTCGCGTCAAAAATCGTCACCTACTGTACACGTTTGATTTCTGGGGTAGACTCGTTCAACCTCATAATTAGAAGAAGATGACGATTTTTAACGAGGCAATAAATAATTAAGTATGACGTTAATGAATCCACCCGTTCTGATAATTTTATTTTCTATTCTAAAAAATGAGGGTCGGTGCTTTATAAACGATCGACGTCACTGCGACCTGTGTGGATGTGACGGGTCCCCGTAAATTAGTTTTCGCCCTCCGAGTCCGGGACTTTAAAGAGCCTGGCTACTGAGTTTAAGGCGAGCGTGCTAAATCTCCTATTCCGAGCCCAGGTCCTTGCTGTATCGGGCTTTCGGGTAGGGGGCGAGCACTCTAAGATCCTCAGGTTTAACCAGTGGCCCATTTGCTTCTTTCTTTATATAAAGCGTCACATTCAGGTATATATAATAAATAAATAATGTGCATAGCACATATAGGCATTTCGTCGTCTTAAAAACCATAATCAAGAAATTCTACAATTTTACAATTTATGGTAATTACAAACTTTTGTTTTCTGTTTGTTACTGCATTCATCGATTGTATGAAAAAGGGTTATTTTTAACCTGCGCAATATAATCGATGTTAAATTTAACGTTGACATCTATATTGTACTAAAAGCACGTGTTGTTACGTCGCGTTATAAAAAAATGCTATAAAGAACATTCACGAAGACTGGACTGATGAACACGTGCGAACTACGAGCCCACTGCGTGATATCACGTGATTGGCCCATTTCACAAAATGGAGAAAATTTACAATAATAATGTGGGGTGGATTGATATTAATTTATTAGATGATGACAATATTTTTTAAAAATATTTAATGCCAGGCAATTTCAAAAATCAGTGCACCATGAAGCCGACTAATCTCCTATCGATTTCCTTGTGCGGGATTTTTACACGAGAGTAACCGCTGAATAAATTTATAATATATACAGAAGAATATAATATTTGTCAATCCACCGTAATTTTACCATGCCGTGCGGATTATTTGAACGATACATGTAAAATGGGCCATTCTCCGTCGGATATTACGCGGCTCCGGCTGGTTTATTCGCTGGGAATTATTTGTAATAATGAACACGGTGTGGATATGTCGCGAATCGAATGTGGCAATACAAATGCATGCTCGGTGTGAGGTCTTACTTACAGTAGAGAGGATTGCAATAAATAAATTGAACACAAAATGACGTCATATTTGGGTCTGGCAGTGGCGGACAGTCGAGTGGTGCTAATGTACCGGTGTGGAGCTGTTCCTTCCGACCGCGTCCGCCCTGACACTACTCCGGCGGGTCGGCCTTATCCTTCGCACCGTCTCTGTCCACATCGAGTCTCTTTAAATTCACTACACACACTAAACCTGGAACAAAACAAATAATCACATCAAAAATCACATAGTTCGTGGAATTTTGTGGAAATTTCTCTTGGAATGTTTCCTTTTTCAAAACTTTTCTCTTCATATATATACCGAATTAAATTAACACCAAGCATGTAACATGTTTTAATTTTTTTTTATACAAATACATAATATATATTACAAAAAAATAATAATAACGTTTCCCAAACTCTATGGGGCCAAGGGCCCCGTGTTGAGTTGGGATACAACAGAAAGGAAAGTGGAAGCATGTACATAATTAAATAATAGCAAAAATAAAATATTATTACATCAACATACATACATATATTTCAATAAACATCGGGACAACGCGCTTAATAGTATATAAATCTATACAATATCTCGCAGTAGTCTCCTGCAATGGTCTCTTCCCTAAGACAAAATCCAGACTTGTACACTTTTTCTGAAAATGGCTTTCGTTTTGGAGAACTTAATATGTTCATCCGGGACATTGACACTTTCGGGGCCACAAAATAAAAATTCCGCTGAGCAAACGTCGAACGTGTTTTTGGAATTCAATAATTCAAATTACAAGAAAATCTCGAACGAGCATTCTGCTGGGATCTACTCTTGTAGCCTAATGCCCAGTACGTTCATGAATTGAAACAACGAATCAGATGGAGTGGGGGGATATCGACATACCTAGTAAATTAATATTTCTTCATCAAATAATTTTCTATGGAATATATTTAAAAACTTAGCAAACATTGGATTCTCAAGATCGCCCGAGATTCAATTGTCTTTTGCCTTTCACAAGTTGCCTTTACTGGTATCTGGGTATTTGTCAAGTTTATCTTCAAGTAATTACAATAGGTGTCGAGTTTCTACATACTCGTAGAGTGGTAAAAAGAAATGAGCCGACGTCACCTTGACCGCCAGCCTCTTCAGCGAGGTATCAGAAATACATTTCAAGAACCTCAGCAAGTATATATACTTGCCGTATTTCGTGTATCCTTCCCTTCTTTCATAAAGTCCAATTTCATTTCCATCGTCTTGGACAAAGTAGTGTAGAAACGACACAACCAGACATGTAAAGAATTAAAGGTTTTTTTTTGAGTTGCAAAATATTTGTACCTTGCTTTTGTTATAATATAAAAAAGAGTCAGGCTCTTGTGTTTGGCGGATGTACAAAATAATATCAAATAGAAACCATTGAAAATTAAAAAAAAATTAACACTATTTAAAAACAAAGACAAAATGAATTAACATTCACGGGCATATATACAATATACATATGTATATATGTATATCAGGTTGGGGAAAAAGTAATTTCGTTATTCCCCCTTTTTTTTTTCAACTAAGTATTAAATAAACTTTATATAAGTATATCTCGTTCATTATTGTTCACATCGGATCATACGATACGGCGTTGTAAAGGTGTGAGTGTATACAACAAACGCTTGACAGTATTGCGCTTGGTCGGTTCAGTTGTGAACTATCTTACGTCGAGTATGAAGGTCTCAAAGGAAGAAATTCGCCATATTTTACATTTTTACTACCTGAAAGGGAAAAACCCGTCAAAAGCCACCAAAAAAATATTGCGATGTATACGGGGCCGATACTCTTTCGGTTCGTGCTGCGCAACAGTGGTTCCAGCGATTTCGTTCTGGTGTAGTGGAGGTGAATGATGTCCTACGCTCTGGCAGGCCTGTCGTCGAAAATAACGATAAAATCATGGATAATATCGAGATATATCGTAATGTTAGCAGTCGTAGCATCGCCCAGGAGCTGAATATTGATCATAAAACCGTTTTGAACCATTTGCAGAAGGCTGGATTTTAAAAAAAAGGTCGATGTTTGGGTGCCATTCGAGCTGACGCAAAAAAACCTCACTGACCGAATTGCTATCTGTAAACCGCTGCTGAATCGCAACAAAATCAACTTATTTCTGAAGCGGGTGGTGACTGGTGATAAAAAGTGGGTCACTTACGACAATGTTATGAGACAGAGATCGTGGTCGAAAGCCAACGAAGCGGCCTAAACCGTGACCAAGCCAGGACTGACAGCCAGGAAGGTGTTGCTGTGTGTTTGTTGGGATTGGCAGGGATACTCTACTATGAGCTGCTCCCCTATGGCCAAACGCTCAATTCTGCCCTCTACTGTGAACAACTCGACCGTTTGAAACTGGCGATCGAACAGAAGCAGCCAGCATCGGTGAATAGGAGAGGAATTGTGTTTCATCAGGATAACGCCAGGCCGCACACATCTATGATGACGCGCCAGAAGCTCCGGGAGCTCGAATAGGAAGTACTTATGCATCCACCTCATAGTCCGGACCTGGCACCGAGTGACTACCACCTGTTCCTGTCTATGGCCAACGCGCTCGGGGGTACAAATTTGGCCTTAACAGTGGCTTGTGAAAATTGGCTGTCCGAGTTTTTTGCTAATAGAGACAAGGACTTCTACGAGAGGGGATTCTCGTCGGCAACAAGTTATCGAACAGAACGGCGCATATTTGACTTTAATCGGATGATTGTAACACTATTTATAAACCATTAGAATAAAGCGAAAAATACGAAATTACTTTTTCCCTAACCTTTTTCCCCAGAAGGCGATCGTGCAGCTCAGTTTGCTTGAAACATCGTCAATCTTCGTATATCGTGATATTTCCCGTTTCGGAGGGTGATCTTTAACCGCACTAGTAGTTACGGGGCTCGATGACGCCATCGGGGGTAGATTAATGTTTTCCAAAGTTTCGATGGGTACTCACCGAGGGCAGGGTTGGATCATGGGCGCGTGTCGCTGGAGTCGTCGTTGTCGCTGGCGTGCGGCGCCGGCGGGCGGCGCTTGTACTCCGTGATGACCACCGTCACGCTGTTGACCGTCACCTCGCGCGCCTGGCCGCTGGAGCGGTCCACGTCTCGCAGACGCGGCGGCCAGCGACGGCGGCGGCCGCGCGCCGCGCCACGCCGCTTGCCCGCCGCGGGCGCCGCGCCGCCGCGCTCCGCCGCGCCGCCCGCGCCGCCGGCCGCCGCGCCCGCCGCTCCGCCCGCCGCGCCACCCGCCGCTCCGGCCTGCTGGGCCACCAGCGCCTGGTTCAGGCGCGGCTTCCTCGTCGACGTGCCTGACGCAAATATTCGGATCAGACATCTGAGAATACTCATTTTTATTATATTTTGCTTTCATACAAAAGATCGGAGATTCAGAATGAGTTTGCTAACTCATCGGAATACAATTATGTTTCGTAAATTTTGTTTTTTTATTTTTTATTAAAAAAACTCTCCGATCGACAGTAGAAGACAATACACTGGAACCCCTCTTCACACGGGGGTTGCGTTCCATACAGTAAGATAAAAAGTATTCTGAAAAATAACAATGCTGCATAGGTTTTCTTGTATAAAAATCAATTCAAGATTTTTTAAAAGACATAGTTTACTATTTACTGTGCATTGATATCATTAAAAAATATGAAATTATACATGAATATAGTAGCAACAAAATACTTATAATATAAAAATATAGTAACCAAGATTATTCACTATCACCCTTCCCTTGCGCACCCCTCTATACGCTTTGTAAGTACAAGAGGGAGTAGGGAAGTAGGGAATTCAAAAAACGAATAGCGTAAATATTATATTACTATGTATTATGCATAATCAAATTAATGCTCCATTTTTTTAAATTTCATTTTTGTACTGTTATTTCAAAACCGTATAAAAAGAATTTCCGGTGTATTTCGAAGGTCAAGCAACAAAGACGAAAGCTTAAAAATGGACAAATAATGTTTGTGTTAGTGAAATAAACCAGAAATACGAATCGTACCCGGCAAAGTCATGTTACGTTCAACGACAAATACATTTTTGAAGCTGTATAAGACTTTGTCTACCCGGACTCCATCATCGATAAATACAACGATGATAGTGTAGATATAAAAATACAAAAAACACGGGTAACCGAGCATTTATCTCTCTGTTACCAGTTTTTAAGTCTAAAGTGTCCACGGAAAGACAAAAATCACCGTGGACAAAACTATCATCAGAATGGTGATTTCGTATGGGCGTGATACGCGGACACTAATAGCAAAGTCTGTTGAGATGTTGGACATCTTCGAGAGGAGAGTGCTGCGTAAAATCTCGGGTCCCACGAATGATGGTGAAACCTGAAAGATTAACGTACATAAGCTCCCGGGCTCTCTGTACAAAACAGACTAAATAGGCTGAGATGGGCCGGACACGTGCAGAGAATGGCATCATCGCGGGTACTTAAAATGAGTCTTAGATGGTCAACCGGGAGATAGGAGAAAGTCAGGTAGACCTAAGGTGCGTTGGGAAGACGACATAAAAAAATATGCATCCCAACTACTGGAAGTCTCTAAGGGAGGGTTGCAGCGGATGACAGAAGAAGTCAAAGGCGAAAGTTGATGGAGGCCAAGGCTCGATATAGGCTGTAGTGCCGTTGGACAGAATTTTCATCTGTAAACGTGGCATTATGGTTTTAGACAAGCCCGCATTTGACAAGTTTCGTTTGTACCAGTTATACCCTGATTCCCCCACTATAAAACGACGAACAGCAAGTGAGAAGTGATCATAAGGTGTCCGTAACACCAACACAACATGTGACGATGCATATTCATTAGTCGGATGCAAATATGGGTCAATTGGCTCCACTTAGTGCGAATATAATATTACATAAAGTAACCAGACAAAACAAGTATCAAGTCGACAACCAAGAATAACGATAAACAAAGATCGTGTGCTTAGATTGGATCGCTGCATAGTTTAAAATCTAATAGGACAAATCGACAGATACGTAAATATGTGTGGATGAAAACAATATGAATCTGGGCCCCGATTACAATGGGAGGTTAAGAGATCTTGAAAAAGTGCATATTTGTATTAAAAATTGGAGTATCTTCAACAGGTACCTGTAATTGAACATGTTTAAAAAAAATATGTGCATATTTAATTTTTTATACATAAAAATTTATTTTGCTTTACAGACAATAAAGAAATTCACTGGTTATTATTGTTTTTTTTAATTTTTATAATAATACCATCGCTTTGATTTTATATAAACTTTGTATTTTTGAAAATCACCCGAACCTTCAAAATTACACTGCCCGCGACGTCATGAGTTTGAGTCGGTGAGTTTTTCTGACATTTAATAGTAGAACCCTGTTTTTCCATATTTTCCAGAAACTTCGCCGTACAATTAAATGCTCTTATTTTTACGGTGTGTAAGAACACACTTTTTATATCAAATTTCCCGTAGCTCTGAACTTCCTCGTTGAAGACAACTCTATTAACTTACCATTGTAAAACGGGTCATTTAGCATTCGCAGGAATTTGACATAGGCCGTTTTCGCATCACAGCAAAAAATCACCGACGCGATTAAATAACATAGGGTGGATTGACGTATATCGCATAATAAGTCATTTTTTAAAAATATTTTGAAATTATCGTCAAATTATTTTATTTACTCATTGGCGTCTAATCCCACTAACCAGTACACCGTGAGGCTGATCTAATCTCCGCTTGATTTCCTTTAGCAAAGTTTTTACTTGCGAGTAGAAACTAATAAATAAGTAAATCGTTTGAATAAATCCGTAGCATGTGACAACAAAATGAATTATTTTAATTAAATTACAAATTTAAAAGAATCACTATGTAAAGCGCCCTTGAGGTATTTTGTTACGAAAATGGCGATACATAAGTTATCCATAATAATAATAATAATTTAAAAAATAATAATAAATTCCGACAATTTTCATAGCGCCGTTTTCGTGAGTAATCACTTCAAGGGCGCTGTACATTATACTTAAATATTTTTATTTTTTTAAATAAGGTCTATCTACAGGCTAACTCTAAATTACTATTAACTAACAGACAAATTTTACAAAACATGTAATACACATAATACGGTACTTCTAAAAATTACATCTAAAAAGTAGCACTTTTTAAGTCAAGAAACGATTTCACAAATAAACAAGTTTTAACTTTTTCTGAAAAGGTATTCTGTTGCACAATTTCGAACTTCTGGAGGAAGGGCTTTCCACGACAAAGGTCCGGCTATTGCAAAAGCCCTACCGCCAAATTTGGAACTCTGATTGCGTGAATGGGGTGGTATCACCTTCCCTACAGATAGGCGCGTCACTCTCCTCTCAGACTCCTGTTCAGCTCGTCCGGAACGCAGAGTTCCTTAAGGTATTGAGGAGCCGTATTATGCATCGTCTTGTACATTAACCGACACGACTTGTACTCGACCCTTTCTGGAAAACGTAACCAGTGGAGACTTTAACCACCCACCCTAATTTCACCGAGCCGAGTGGATTGGCACGATACGTGTAAAACGGGCAATATGATAGGTCACTCGAGTGAACCCTCTATAAATATTGCGTATTAAAAACTGTAGAAACGTGCTACTTATAATGATGGTCTGATGAGAAAACAAACCATTTCACCGAAGTTGTTTTATTTGAGATGTAAATATTTTTACACGATAAATGACGATATGTTTTTGTTTTCCTCGACGAATCATTTAAATAAAAATAAATTTCGACTTTTTTCATAGCACCGTTTTCGTGATTAATCACTTTAAGGGAGCGGTACATTATACTTAATAAAAAAATTAAATAAGGTCTATCTACAGGCCAGCTCTCAATTACTATTTACATACAGACAAATTTTACAAATCATGTAGTGCACATATAAATGTTTGTACTTCTAAAAATGACATCTAATAAGTAGCACTTTTCAAGTCTGGAAACGATTTCACAAAAAAACAAGTTTATTTTTTTTTCTGAAAGGCGATTCGGTTGAACGATTTCGAACTTCTGGAGGTAAACGTATGTAACGTTCCACGCCAAAGGTTCGGCTAATGCAAAAGCCCTATCGAAAAATTAGGATCTCCGGTTGCGTGAATGAGGTTGTATCACCTTCCCTACAGCGGGACAGGAGGCTGAGCGGAGTCTTCGGGGCCTTTGCTGAACTATCTGACAAATACAAGAATCGAAGAAAATACCTTTAACTCATTTCGGTTGTTTATCTCGAGTCTTAAGTAAATAAGTTATTGTAAATAAGTTAATCTACTCACTTCGGGAGGCGTTATCAGTTATCAGAAAGACCGAGGTCACAATAGAGATAACCCCAATGTCCCCTATAGGATAAAGATACGTGACAAAAACAAAACGTTAGATGACATCAACTATACTTAGTTTCCAAAGTTTCCATCGGCTCCGAAATACACAATTCGAGCGCAACATAATGTTTGAAATATTGTTAAATTTATTTAATTTAATTCGTACAAATACTTGCATATTACAAAAGAAACGTATCCCAAACTCTATGAGGCCAAGGGCCCCGTGTTGAGTTGGGAGTTGGGAGTTGGGATACGACATAATGGAAAGTGGAACGTATGGCACGTACATAATGAAATAATAGAACAAAACAATTTCATTTTATTACATAAATTTATGATATTTTTACTTTTTTAGAATTCAATTATTTTTCCCCTTTCCACCTGCATTCATAATAAATTAGTGTGAAATCTGTAATTGGTCTTACTTTTTTTAATTGTTCTTTTGTTCCTTGTTTTATATAAAGACTGTATGATTTCCTTAATAAATAAATAAATAAACGTACATATATTTCAATAAACATCTGGACAACACGCTTAATAGTATATTAATCTATGCAATATCTCGCAGCAGTCTCCTGCAATGGTCTCTTTCCTTAGACAAGATCCAGACTTGTACACTCCTTCTGAAAATGGCTTTCGTTTTGGAGAAACGCTTAACTCCTCTCTTGAAAATAGTTTTTGTCCTTGAGAGCTTCATACGCTCTTCCAAAATATTGATAAATAAGAGATGTCTCTGAGAAAAAGTCGTACGGATTTTGGATATAAAATAATGAAATATTCTAGTTTAAAAACACCCTTTTAAATAAATATTTTATGTCAACCGTGCCGAGAATCGAACCGGAGACCTCTTGCATGGTAGACAAACGCGCTGACCACTACACCACGAGGCTGACATATTATAATGTTTAAGTTAAGAAATTACTATTTAATTTTTATTTTTATTGTCTTAATTATCAGAATATCCAACATTACGTTACAAAGATCTTAATTTTTCACCGTCCCAAAACTAGTTTCTTGCATCCCGTGAATCATAAAACTTTATGTCCTATAAATAAATATAAGCACTTATTGATAAACCATATAAATATATTTATTGGGTGCAAAATATTCGATAAATTTAAGGAGTTTATTCCAACCAACGCAACGACGAAATGATACGCGTGTTAATTATTAGAACACCGTGGATGAGAAAAGATTTATTTTAATAACGTGTTGTTTATTATTGATGGTAATAATTAAGGATTGATATAGGATACAATGTAAGCAGGGGGTACACGAGTTTTATCTTTATTTACGATCAGTCACGATGTCATAGATAACAAATCAGCGTATATTGAAATTGAAATTAATAAATAAACTGAAATTTAAGAACGAAAATATTTTCTTCGTTCACAGAGTGAAAAAAAACTTGTGATATCATTTATGTAGTAAATACCTTAAATAACGTGATTTACAAATAAACAACGTAAATTTGGAACAAACGCAACATGTAAGTCTATACTATAAATTGGTTATGTTTTTTTATGATTATTTTAGTTTATATTGCTAATTATGTTAATGATAATTAGGTTTAATAGATTAATAACGTTTTTTTATTTTTTTTTATTATTATAATGTTAACTTTGTTAAATAACTCATTTAAGGCATGTTTCACTTTTCGTAAAATGTTTCCCTCGGCACGGGACGCCCCCAGTGAGGGAACATTATTCTGTATTAAAAAAAAGAATACAAACATCGTAAAAGTATTAATAAATAAATATAACTTTGTTGCAACAGAGGAAAAACGTGGTTAACAAGGGAATATGGATGTTGAGGATTTTTTTATTAGCTTTGAGTTTGCTGTTTACCATACTGAAGTGCGATATATTATTTTTTTTAAATTATTATTATGTTTCTGATCCTATATAATATTTGTGGTGATATACTCGTCTTCTGTATGCTGATGATGCCGTGCCTCTTGCTAGCAGCAAAGAAGACCTGCAATTCTTGGTAACAAAAGTCTACGATGTATGCAAGAAAAGCAATTTGCTTATAAATGTTGATAAATCGGAAGAGATGGTTTTTGAAAAGGATGAAAATATAACTAAATGTGAGATCAGTGTGAACGGAGGTAGTCTAAATCAGGTAAAAGAATTAGTGTATCTGGGAAGTATGTTTACTAGAGATGGAAAGAACGAGAAAGATATTGAAAAGAGGTTAAGTTCCGGGAACAGGGCGAACGGTGCACTGAAATCTACATTGGCAAACAAATGTTTATCGCAGGAGGCAAAACTAGCAGTTCACGATGGAGTTCTAGTGCCAATTCTAATGTATGGGAGCGAAGTATCGAATTGGAAAAATAATGATGAAAGTAGGTTAAATGCTATCGAAATGCGATCCCTCAGGAGAATGTTTGGTAAAAAAAATGTATGATAGGTGCACGAGACGCACATATGCCGATATCCGTGAACTGTGTAAGGCTGAGACATGCATTATCGACAGAATCAAGAAAGGGGTGCTGCGTTAGTTTGGACATGTAGAGCGAATGGATAGCGAAAGAAAGGCTAAAACGATCTACGATGCGAATGTTGATGGATGCAGAAAACGAGGAAGACCGAGAAAGGCTTGGCACGATCAAGTCCATCAAATACTTGAAGACGGACATGTCAAGAGTAGGAAAAATCGACGTGCGTGCATGATAAGATGTATGAATGTAGAGGAAACGAGGACTGTGTGCAAAGACAGAGTGTTATGGCGTTCTATCCTCACTGCCTACCCCTACGGCGAAACGGCGTGATGGTTTGTTTGTTTGTTTTCTTTGTCTGTGTTAGCTAATTACTCGTCCCAACTCAATACAAGACTTTTAGTCCCATGGAGTTGGGATTTAGCTCTCAAAAAATGTGTAATAAACTATATACTTATAAGTAAATAAATAAAAAAAACACAGAGCTTATGACCTGTCATTGGCTGGTTCAAGTGGCCACTGTACACACAGTGTAACATTCACCATTCTGCCTATCTCTTAACTTCTGTTATTTGTTTACATTATTTATTCATTAGCTTACTTTAATTTTATTATTTTCTGATGATTTTAATGCTTCTATTATTTTGTAATTTTGATTAGGTACAAACTTTGTACAGTTTTTAATTGATTTTTTTTTCTTTATTGTTTTATTCATATTCCTTATTATTTACACTTCATTTTTCTGGATTGTTATTCTATTGTATCATATATTATTTTAATATAATATATTTTACTATGGTCATAGCCTAGAACCACAATAAGTTAAAAAATGTTTAAACAAACATAATTTCAAATGAATGAATACATAAAAATAAACAGTTTGTATTCTTAATAAAAGAAAACATGTATTCAAAATTTCAGTAGCTATTTATTATATTATAATAATGGATTGTATGCAGTCATAATGTGCAATATGCAATACCTAATCTTGGGCTTAATTTCACTTATCGATTTGCACATTTGGCAACCTCATTATGCCATGAAAAACAGACGTGTTTCGTTGAGACATTACATTAAATATTTTTTCGTAAATAAGATGCATGTATACCTTTACGAAAGGTCAGTAACCTAAAATACCGTTATCATGAAAGAATGTGAAATATTTCGAACAAATGTACTGTATTTATATAAAATTTTATCGAGTTATAAAACCTGTGTATAAATATTTAACATAAAATGAGAGTTGATTAAATATCTGTAAATTTCGAGAAAAACATTGCGTTTGACAACAAACCTAACCTAAAACAAGTCACGGTAGTTTTGTGATAAAATAGGAAATAAATGTACCTTTTCTAACATCACACATGAGACATTTGAATGCCTCAGCGGTATTTCTGTATGTACAGACACTGCAATCCCAGTAATTTTCTTCTAAAACCTTTGATTGTCGTTTTGCACGACGAATGTTATTTTTCTTTTCCATTTTGTAATTACTTCACTATTTTCACTCACAACACGCAAATTTTGAATCAAATCGTACTCTAGAATGGTTCCATTCTGATTTCGTATGATTTTTCATATTAAATTAGCACAAAAAACGTCCGGGAATTGACAATTTAGAGTAAAAATCTAGCTGTACGGCAAAAAGACATCGCCATGACAGTTGATCTGTCAGTCGGCTACGAATTGTTCTGTTTTACCGACTCGTGCGCTTCGCACGAACTTCGTACATATCCTTTGAGGGAATTTTATACAAGTAACGGCCGTCCAGTATTTTTGATTTTTATCATTTTTTCTAAAAGTTTTTTTCTCGCTATATTTTTAATGTGTTAATTTACAAATTTTACCATTTTATACGATTTTATTGGTGTTTTATTAAAATAATGACAATAAATCTTTATTATTTTATTTTTTTTGATCTGCGTCCAGGCGGTTGAAGAATACTGTAACACGTGTGAAATAGAACCAGAACCGTGGACGAGTGTTTTTGACGCGATGGCTACTCAAACAAAACAAATAAAAAGAAACGTAAACACAAACGTAAGGGTAGGCAGAGAGGATAGAACGCCACATCACTCTATCTCGGCATACAGATCTCTCTTCCTCTAGATTCATATATCTTCTCATGCACGCGCGCCGATTATTCCGACTTTTAACATGGTTATCTTCAAGCATTTGTTGAATTTGGTCATGCTATGTCTTTCTCGGTCTTCCCCTATTTCTGCATTCATCAACATGCGCATTCTAAATATTTTTAGCCGTTCTTTCACTGTCCATTCGCTCTACATGTCCAAACCGACGCACAGCTCCTTTCTTGATTTTGTCGATAGTGCTTATCTCAGCTTTACATAATGTACGGATCTCAACATTTGTGCATCTATCGCTAATTTTGGCTCTTGCGACAAACATTTATTTGCCAATGGCTACTCTCCGGTAAAAATTCTGATAAAAAAATGGGTAGTTAAATCAAAGTCCGCCTGGTAGAGTAGTGGTTGATGAACCCATCTACTATGCTCTATGATTTAAGTTTGGGTTCGATTCCTGGCATGGTGAGCATGAAATATTAAGTAAAATGGTCGTTTTACACTGGATATTTCTTTACCTGTAAACCGGCACCTGAAACGTACGACAAAACTTACCTTTCACAGTAGTAGCTACTTGATTGTGGAATAATCTACCCACTAATGTTAGAGACGCCCCTTTTTTATTTACATTTAAGTCAAGATTGAAATGTCACTATCTATATATTTAAATTTTTCCTTTATCTTTCTTCATTCCTTCCTATCCCTCTCCTCTCTTAATAGTATAGTGCTAAGCGAGATAAGGTCGTTGACATCACATGCCACACAGATGATGCAGCCATACTGATGATGATAACATATCCATCTCACTTAGTAAACATCTGGATGCCTAAGAATTGTCGTATGGTACAATGAACACGATTCATGATTATCGGAAGCATGATTCGGATATACAAAACGTGTGTCACACCAATCTGGGGTGTACACAATAAAGTTGAGGATAGATAGAGAGAAAATAAAAAATAAGAAAAACCTAGTAGAAAAACCAAACAGAAAAACTTAACAACTTCTCAGAACGTCGGAGATGAAAGTATTAAGGGCAATCGCAGGGAAAACCCAAAGAGGCAGAATCCGGAGTCAAGAATTTTGAATATTGCGAATTGCGGTACCCAGGGCATAGTAAATAGATTATGGAGAGATCACGTCAATAATTCTATTAATGGACTGCTTCAAAATCCCCTACACCATGGCCTACGAAATCCCAGCCGGTTGCCGTCTGCCCGGAAAACCACCAAGAAGAGTGGAGAACAGCTGGAACCCAAAGTCCCAGGAGTTAGCTTTTTAGCTGATACTAGAATAACCGATCTCAACCGAGGAGAAGAATAAGAATCTTTCAGAAATAATTTTCCCTCAGATCTTCCTAGGAAAGGTTTAGGTAGAACGCCTTGAGAGCCACGCTTTGCAATTTACGCATTTTATTTTCTTTAATTTTGGTCGGTAGGTATTAATGCACTATCGCGTGTAGATAATGGAACGATGATAATAAATATACAATACTGAATAAATCAGTGCTTGGATAAATACAAAAAACAAATTACAACAGAGATGGTGAACATTTTAGAGGGGGAAATGTGGAAGCATAGGTATTTACAGGACTGATGCCCTGTCATTATTTAGTTTATGTGGCCACTTTGCATACTGTGTAATATTCACCATTTTGCCAATGTTTGAATATCCACTTTTCTTCAATCCTTCGGTCAGCTGATTTTAGGAAAATGGAAGAGCATTGTGAACAGATTCAATTGATAGAATTATTTCACGTACCAGGCAACACCTGGAAATATTTTTTGAATTTGTAATATTGTTACTATTATTCTGGGTAATTGTTATGGCGCCATTTTCGTAAAAATCACCTCAAAAACGCTGTACAATATACATCTCAACACGTCTTGCAGCTACAGAGCGCACGGACGGTTAGACCCCATTCACACTTAAAAAATAAAATAACAGCCGTGTTTTTAACAAAATTACAGATAAATTCAAGATAACGACATAACTTGCAGCTTCGGAGCGACGGGCTATCAGAATATTTTGTGTAAGTTTGTGTCATTGTAAAGTTTATGTTATTCACTCAGTTAGTTTTCATAATATTAAAGCTTATATTATCAAACGTCTTGAAGCTACACAGTGCACGGACGTATGAAATTCTAGTCACTAAAAATGTTTTTTTTTTACCACCACCTTGTTTTACCATTCTTTCGTCATCCATTCGTTCTACATGACCAAACCATCTCAGAGACTTTTTCTTAATCTTATAAATTATACCGTTACTCCGATTTACGCTCTCACCTGATTTTAGCATTCGTAACCCTGTCATACATTGATTTACCACACATTCGTCTAAGAGATTGCATTTCAACTGCGTTCACTCGGCTTTCCTCCCTCCTCTGCCAGTTCCATGTTTCTCTTCCATACGTATAAGTTGGGACTAAAACTCCGTTGTGCACTCCCAGTTTAGCTTCGATTGACATATGTTTATTAGCATATTTGAATTGACAATAAATTTAAAATTAAGCATGTATGTACATAAGTAATAAGTTTGGCAATATTACTTTTGAAACACATTTTTAAGTACCTAATAAAGATCTATGAAATACTGTCCAGTAACAAAAATTGCTGATTATGAGTAGCATAAAAAATATTTATAAATTTGTAATTTTGAATTCCCGCAAAAACGGGCATTCCATTGGCCACACCTCTATTACGTCACGATTCATTTTATTTGTTTCTGGCCATTGAAATTTGTTTAGAACATTATCACGAATCTCGACGTCACAACAACCAAGGCCATACCAACGCGTTTTTCTAGCAACGTATTTTTATTGAATTTCCTTTTTACATTTATGTATGAAAACATTTCTCCACAATATCCATGTTGATTTTAAAAATACAATTGATTATTCTAAATTAATTTCACACATTTTTATCGGTATTCGTAGTAAGTGATATTTCCTTATTGTAAATACAAATACTTCGGCACAAATAGTAACCAGTAAAATAAAGCAATGATCATTAGTGACTGTCGTAAGTATTCCAGCGTCCGATATCGTATTCTTACAAGTTGGATTAATTTGTTTACAAACATTTAGACTAACTATAAATACTGTCAGTACAGAAAACTTTAGTAACTACGCAAATTACGAACCTAATAACAAACACGCACCTTGTTGACTTGGTAAATATGTAGGTCTGATATTAACAGGTTGTTTTACATATTTTGTAATAATAATTGTTACGACATACTTATAATATAATACCTACGTACTGTACATTTGTACATTATTTGTCCATACACCTGCATAATATACAAACAGGTTGCTTTTCCACACATTCTGATTTTTATTTTATTCTATTTACACTAGAAAAAAACAGCCATTTCTCAAAATGCAGTGCATATTTACAAATGAACGATAATTATTATTTTATTTATTTATTTATTTATTAGTTTATACATACAATGTTACAAAATGGCACAAAAAACACTCTGGCAAATTCTGCTAGTACTAGGAGTAGGCTCAGTATATGAAGGGTCGGCAAGCCAGAAATATTACATTTATTACATTTACATTTTACATTTTTTTTGCTCCACAATAGGCCAGGAGGCCTAATTACAGTGGTGAGTTACATCACAGAGCACCCAGGCTTGAGAAAAATCACATTTTAATTTTTGTGTTCTCACCGGGAATCGAACCCGGAACCTTCCGTGCGTGAATCAAGCGTCTTGACCACTACACCACGGAGGCCGCCAATTGGCCAAATATTAATACGCCTAATGTTGCAATCGGTTCCTATATGGGCAAATGCCTGTTCTAAGAAACCGATTTGTTGCGGCAAATATGGTTTACGAATATTTTTCCTATAAATAAAAAACAATATTGAAGAAATAAAAAAAAAAACAAAAGAGAAGAAAAGAGAAAAAAAAAAAATTAAGTTTAACAAATTACAACAGAGATGGATTACAACACTTTAGAGAAGGCATATATAAGTCCAGGCATTTACAGAGATTATGAACACTGGCTGGTTTAAGTGGCCACTTTACACACTGTAACATTCACCATTTTACCTATGTTTTGACATCCATATTTCTTCGATTCTTTCATCTGGTGATTTTAGTTAAAGTTTAAGAGCTGAACGCTCTATTGTTGTGAAGAGATTCATTTGATCGAATTATTTCATATCCGCAACGCCGGAAAACGATTTTCCAATTTTTAAATTTCTTCTTGGGCCAGTTGGTTTTATTACAAGAGTTTGTGTAAATGTTTGTAGACAAAAGACTGGATTGCACCCCCTAGGGAGTCATTAAGATTAACAAATTACAACAGAGATGGAGAACACTTTAGAGAAGGAATATGGAAGTCCAGGCATTTATAATTATTATATTTTTTTACATAATATTAAACGCAGCAACAACAACAACAAACCAATACGCCGTTTCCCCGCAGGGAAGAGCGGACATGATAGAACGCCATATAACTCTGTTTTTGGATACATACCTCGCTTCCTCTAGAGTCATACATCTTCTCTTGCACGCACGCCGATTATTCCTACAATTGACATGTCCATGTCTATCTTCCAGTATTATTTGTTGAATTTGATCGTGCCATGTCTTTCTCGGTCTTCCTCGTTTTTTCGGCATCTATTGACATTCTTTTAGACGTTTTTTCGCTGCCCATTTGCTCTACACGTCCAAACCAACGCAGCGCCACCTTATTTTGTCGATAACGCTCGTCTTGGCCATACAAAGTGCACGGATGTTGAAATTAATCGCAAAAAAATGTCAAAAAAAGCATATTATATGCTTGTGTAAGGGCTATGTTGAATCACGCCACTTGCAAAAATAATAATAACAATAAAACTTGGTTCTGCAGAAAGCAGCCAGCTGTAGAAAAGTGAAACTGTGATAAAAGCACCTTTGTGAAAATAATAGTTGTAAAATAATCAAATCTACACAATAGTTTGATGATTGAACGATTTTGACTTTGACAAATTATAAACAATGAATACATTAGATTTTTTACATAACAAACAAGAATCTGAGTATGTATTTATCCAGATTTAGTGATTTTTTAGTACCGTGAGATTTTTATAGTGCCGTGGGTGTGTTTTGCAAATTGATAAATGCCGTTTTTGTGATCGACACTATTTTCAGAAGGTAATTATTATGGTTTTTTATATGAAAGCGGTCTGGACCCCGATGTCAATGCGAAGTTAACGGAGTTATTTTCGAATGTCTATAAAGAAAAACCGATATTTGTGTACGAAAATGAGTATGAAAATTTGCATGAACATTTAAAGAGTCTTTGTCGGTAACTTGTTGCATATTCTGCTTTTCATACAGAAAATTTAATTTTACTTTGTAGATAAAATTAAAAATAAATGTTAACTTCCCATTGTTATCGGGGTCCTGGCTGCTTTTAGAAAAATATGAATTGACCTTACTGCACACAACAACAACAACAACAACAATCCATCACGCCGTTTCCCCGTAGGGGTAGGCAGAGAGGATAGAACGCCATAACACTTTATCTTGGCATACAGACCTCGCTTCCTCTACATTCATACATCTTCTTATGCACGCACGCCGATTATTCCTACTTTTGACATGTCCATCTTCAAGTATTTGATGGACTTGATCGTGCCATGTCTTTCTCGGTCTTCCTCGTTTTCTGCATCCATCAACATTTGCATCGTAGATCCTTTTAGTCGTTCTTTCGCTGTCTATTCGCTCTACATGTCCAAACCAACGCAGCACCCCTTTCTTGATTCTGTCAATAATGCATGTCTCAGCCTTACACACTTTACGGATCTCGACATTTGTGCACCTATCATACATCGTTTTACCACACATTCGCCTGAGGGATCGCATTTCGACAGCATTCAACCTACTTTCATCATTATTTTTCCAATTCCATACTTCGATCCCATACATTAGAGTTGGGACTAGAACTCCGTTGTGAACTGCTAGTTTAGCCTCCTGCGATAAACATTTGTTTGCCAAAGTAGATTTTAGTGCACCGTTCCCCTGTTCCCGTCACTCACCCTCCTTTCAATATCTTTATCGGCCTTTCCGTCCCTAGTAAACATACTTCCCAGGTACACAAATTTTTCTACCTGATTCAGAATATCTCCGTTCACGCTGATCTCACATTTAGTTATATTTTCATCCCTTTCAAAAACCATCACTTTCGATTTATCAACATTCATAAGCAAATCTCTTTTCTTGCATACCTCGTAGACTTTTGTTACCAAGAATTGCACACGATAACACAAATATCTCGTTTTTTCAAAATAAAGAAATTGGCTGCTTTCTGCATAACTACGGTCAATTACATAAAAATAAAATTACCAAAACAAACATAAGTAAATAAATTACTGTTTGATACATAATTTCTTTATTTTTTTATTCATATACACGCATTCACGGCACGCAGGCCTTACCTTACAAAAATATATTTTTAATAGAAATAAAAACTTCAATATAATTATATACTTAACTAATTATTTATATTTAAAGACAATTTATAATTTAAAAATACTGGGTACACTTCCACTTCCTTATTTGACTAATTAGCGCTTAGCATGTGGTGAAAAAGTAAAATGAAAAAGTACATTATTTTTCTTAAATTAAAAAGTCAAAATTAAATTTGTATCTTTATATAATCACTTTGTAAAGCGCCCTTGAGGTATAATATTATGAAAATAGCGCTATATAAGTTATGCATAACTATTATTGTTATTATTATAGCGCTATTACCCTCTAAGACCTCTACTGGGCATTTTCAGACTAGTAAATATAATATTATATCTTAATCTTATTATTATTATTATGGATAACTTATAAAGTGCCATTTTCGTAACAAAATACCTCAAGGGCGCTTTACAAAGTGATTCTATAAAAAAATATAGATTTGATTAAATATTTATAATTTTTGGTTGTTTTAATTTACGTTTTTGTGTAACACATTTTAAAAACCATCAATTTTTTATTTTTACTTATTATTCTTTTTGCGGAAAACCAACAGCTACAATTATCATTTATTTATCTTGCAAACTATACTGAAGTTATCTTTTTATGATGCAACTGGCTTTTTCTTAAACATTGTACGTACGGTTTGTTTTAACAAAATGGCAGTATGGTCGTTGGCGAGGCCTGAAATAATATTTTCCGTTATCAGTAAACTTTCAGGAAAAAAAATATTACGCGCTGTGATAAAGTGCAAAAAGTAAGAGGGCCAACGGCACGCGGTGTTCCCAAGCGGTCACCCATCCAAGTACTGACCGCGCCCAATGTTGCTTAACTTCGGTGATCGGACGAGAACCGGTGTGTTCAACATGGTATGGTCGTTGGCGAGGCCTGAAAGAATATCTTTCGTTATCAGTAAACTTTCAGGAAAAATAATATTACGCACTGTGATAAAGTGCAAAAAGTAAGAGGGCCAACGGCACGCGGTGTTCCCAAGCGGTCACCCATCCAAGTACTGACCGCGCCCAATGTTGCTTAACTGCGGTGATCGGACGAGAACCGGTGTGTTCAACATGGTATGGTCGTTGGCGAGGCCTGAAAGAATATCTTTCGTTATCAGTAAACTTTCAGGAAAAATAATATTACGCACTGTGATAAAGTGCAAAAAGTAAGAGGGCCAACGGCACGCGGTGTTCCCAAGCGGTCACCCATCCAAGTACTGACCGCGCCCAATGTTGCTTAACTTCGGTGATCGGACGAGAACCGGTGTGTTCAACATGGTATGGTCGTTGGCGAGGCCTGAAAGAATATCTTCCGTTATCAGTAAACTTTCAGGAAAAATAATATTACGCACTGTGATAAAATGCAAAAAGTAAGAGGGCCAACGCGGCACGCGGTGTTCCCAAGCGGTCACCCATCCAAGTACTGACCGCGCCCAATGTTGCTTAACTTCGGTGATCGGACGAGAACCGGTGTGTTCACCATGGTATGGTCGTTGGCGAGTGTCAAGAGAACATCTTCTTTTATGACCAAACTTGGCGAGGCATAGAATATTTTCCATTATAAATAATCTTTGGGAAAGAATAATTTTTTTCTTTCGGTTTAAGGAAATTTTGAAGTTGAATAAAATTCCGACATTACTGTCAGTGTGGTAAAACGATCGCTTAGATGCAAAAAATAATGTCTCTAGGATCTGCCCTATTCACACTTAAGAGTATCAAGCCTTCGAAAGTTACCACTGTAAAAAATAATTTAGTTTTTACTGTCTTTTTGGAGCTGGCTTTGAATCAATCCGTCGACAAATACGGACGATCGTTAAGCGTACCGTCTAGGTAATTTCCAAAAGTTATATAAAACTCATGTTCAAGCGAGCATTTTTTGCTTAATTGGGATTTATTTGAATTTATAATCGCTTCGAAGTGGGCACTTTTCATCACAGAAGCCTGTTTAACATATAAATCAAAACTATTTTAAATTTTAATGACGTAAGGAACGCGGACTAATTTTTTGCGGTCATTCATTGGTTTGTTTCGATCATATGATGTCGATATGACAAGTAGGTAGAACATACCGAGGTAGATACAGATAGTACAGAAGTTAAGTTCACCACCTCGATATGTACGGATGAAGATAGCGTTCATAATCGAGGCACTGAAACCTCTATTGATATGAGAAATATGCCTAAAATACTTTCATAAATAAATTACGAAGTGCGTAAATTGGGTACTTAAACCAGTCAATGACAGGTCATAGCCCTGTAAATGCCTAGACTTCCGTATTACCCTCTGAAAAATTTTGTCTTCGTCTTTTGTAACACGTTATATTAAATTACCTTTCCTTACTAATTTCAGTCTCGTTTGAGATGTCTATTTACCCGATCGTATGATGAAACGTTCATGACGTGTTTACGTTATTCTCAGAGAATCCTTCCACACAAATTGTATCATAATCCGACACCTCCGCTGCTCCACTCGCTACTGACTACCGACTACCGACTGCCGACTGCCGACTGCCGACCACCGACTACTGGCATACCCGCTACCCGCTACCCGCAGATAGTACGTAAATTGGAACATTTCTATTCGGCATTTCATTCCATTCTGCTCTTCTGTAGGGGTGTTTTTCTTCACTTGTTGCTCCCCTCCTCTCGCCGCTACCCGCCCCCGCCGCCACCGCGGTCGCAGGGGGTGGGAACCCTCGGGAGAGGAATGGCACTCCACCTCTGGCTCCTTCGGCACTCGTGTCTCGCGTATCGCGGAGTGCTATAGAGAGTTGGAGATGCACCCTCTTTCACAACAAAGATACCATACCTTCCATTTTGCAGAATTGTCCAATGCCAAAATACAAATAAATATAAATGACAGATTAATAGAAAATAAATATTTTTTTCAACAATGTTTCGAATATCCCCAAATGTTTGCAGACAGGCTGGATATCTTCCCTAGGGAGTTATTTAGATTTAAATTTGTCGCAACACAGATGTAAATAACTTTGGAGAAGGGAATATATAAGTCTAGGTATACTCGTATATATAAATATAATACATATATTTGGATAATAATAATAAAGCTGCATTTTTGTGAAAATCAATAAATAAATACCCCAACACGTCTTACAGCTACAGAGCTCATGGACAGTAATAAATCTAAAATCTAGCCACTATTTACATTTTTTATATTATTTTATTTGCCAGTGAAGTTTAAATTATATTTTTAAAAAACAAATTTATAAAAATAGAAGCTAGATTACAACAAGTCTCGCAACTGCTGAGCGCATAGTCGGATGAAATTCTAGACCCCATTTACTAAATTTAGATATTTGATAGTTGATAACATTTACCTATTGAAGCTAGATTACTAATCGTCTTGCAGCTACAAAGTGCATGGACGAATGAAATTCTAACAACTTAAAATTATCAATAAATTTTCAAAGTATCCACAGGGCTTATGACCAGTTGTCGGCTGGTTTAAGTGGCCACTTTACACACTCTGTAACATTCACCATTCTGCCATGTTTAAACATCCTCATTTCCTCAATTCTTCCATCTGTTGACATTTGTGAAGTAAAAGAGCTGAAACCTTTTGCAACAAATTTAGATCTAAATAACTCCCTAGGGAGGAAATCCAGCCTGTCGGCAAACATTTGGACGTACTCACAACATTGAGGATCATCACCGCTGCAGGCAATATTGCCAAAATGTTTTTCCTAACGCTGGCAGACGCAGTTAACTCCATCGTCGTTACCAAACTACTTTCGAGACCATCCAAAGAACGCGAACTTATGAGTTACCTGCGTAGGTTTAAAAAAATTACTGACGACTAAACTTGTGTAAAATATCTCCTCACGGAGTATCGAACATCTGTTATTTCAATGTCTGATTTTCGGCTTGTAACGCCAAAACATTGAATTATAATACAAGAAAGATGAAATATCCTAAACAGATGTTCACATCGCCATTAAGAGTAGTTATCATGCGCCATTGTTCTCGGACTTTGCAACAATTGCGATTGGACGCATAAAGTAACTGTCCAGAATCTAAGAGCAATATTCCTATTTCTAACGCACTATGGCCATGTACACGACATGTAAAATACTAGTGTACTACCTGCAGGCGTCCAAACTACATATTTGTTTTAAAAAGGTACTCCGTTAATTTTGACATATTTGGACATGTGCGTAGTATGTATAAATGTTTGAAAATATGATACGAGTCCCACGTGGAGTTCTTATTATTCAATTTACATAGATAAGTTGAATCGACACAAGCAAAATGATAAAGAACACTAGCCTACAGATACGGGGGTCATAACCTACGCACATATAGTGATCGCTTAACTTTTTTTCAAAATGAACAGTCTTGAAATTAGAAGTAATATAATATACAAATATACATATACTTAACATTCTATATCGCAGGTACAAAAGAAAACTCACAGGCTTGCTTCAGAGTAACAGAGAATAGACGTTTTGTCTTTTTTGCTCATCATCAAATCAAATGAAATTTTCACTCCTACTTTCCTCCATTCATCCTCCACAACTCCTTGTTATTTTCTTTCTTTTTTCCTTCTCTCTATCTCCTTGTTTTGTCCACATTTCTTTTATTTAAATATATAAATAACAGCATATCTATTCCTTGTCATTTTAATTTTTGCGTAGTTAGTTTAGTTAGGAACCGTCGCTTTATTTTGTAACATTTAAGTGCATTTACGTGCATGTTATTCGATGGCAGGCCCTAGTATTTATAATGATTGTTTTAATAGTCTCTACTAGTATTTAACGAAAGATGGAAATATTGAATTTCTTATATGAAAGTGCTTCCACTTTCCATTATGTTGTATCCCAACTCCCAACTCAACACAGAGCCCCTGGCCTCATAGAGTTTGGGATACGTTATTATTATATATTTTTGTAATTTATGTGAATACAATTTCTAATGAAATGAAATGTAAATAAAATATACGGGTACATATAAAAATAAAAATAAATGTAAAACGAACTCCTTCTCTAAACACAAGTTTTTACTCTATTAGAAAGGTAGATAAGTTATTATTAAATATGTTACAAAACATTTGTAATGTTATACTTATTTTGTAAAAAAAAATTCAACAAATAAAAAAAAACGTTATACGCGCATTAGAAATTAAGCAAATTGTTGCTTCTTATCACTACTCTGCATTTCCCTATCCGTAGTAGTATTTTCCGTAAACATAAAAAAAATACAGGGCTTATGACCTGTCTACACTCTGTGTAACATTCACCGTTCTGCCCATGTTTAAATTCCACATTTCCTCAACTCCTCTGCGATGAAACCGGTCACTTCTTATTGTTCCTCTCCCCGATGAAGGTTGGATATCATTGTAGCAATTCTCACTTTGTTGGCAGCTGCCCTGAACAAGGACTGAATACTGCAATGGAACCAGTCACGCATGTTCTTTAGCCGAGAGATGCGCCTTTTACCTGCATTGCGTCTTCCTTTTCAACCCTTCCCTGTAGAATGACTTGTAAAATGTTATATTTTTCGCCTCTCATCACATGCCCAAAGTACTCAAATTTTCCTTTTTTTATCGTCTTTAGTACCTCTTTATCTTTTTCCATCCGTCGGTGAACTTCGATGTTTCGGACTCTGTCCACCCAGGAGATTTTTAATATCTTCCTGTAGCACCGCATTTCAAAGGCTTTGATCTTTTTTGAAGTGTTTTGGGTGAGTGTCCAGGTTTCGACGCCGTAAAAAAGTACTGAGAAAACGTAACATCGTACAATGCGCATTCGGAGGTCTAAATTAAAGTCTCTACTGCAAAGAAGGTCACGCATCCTCAAAAAGCAGTCTCGCGCCATCTCTATTCTGACTCTGATCTCTTGCGAGTGATCCCATTTATCATTTATCATTTATTTATTCATATATATGTACATTACAAAATAAAATATCTTAATTCATACATATAGAAATAATTAGGTAAAATTAGGTATATATAAAAAAAACACATTAGGATACATAATATCCTAAGAATAATATGTTAAAAAAGTAAGAGAATCTTGTAACGAAAAACTCCCTCAGAGACGTGAAAAATGTCAATGTCCAAAGTGATATTGTTAGTTTATCATTCATCCATCATCCTAAATATTTATGTTGATGCTCCAACGACCTGCGCTCCAAGTTTTAAAGCCATCGGGAAAGTTTGTGGCTTTTGCTGAGTAAACACACATTTATTCTTGGAAATATTCATTTCTAGCCCTTTATTCAAACTAGCCGTGTGAAATTTGTCCAACAATAGCTGCAGGCTTTCCATACTATCTGCTAGAAGTACAGTATCATCCGCGTATCGGATATTGTTTATAATTTGTTAATTCATGCTAATGCCGTCTCTTAGTTCATTTAGCGCATCTCTAAAAATTGCTTCCGAGTACAAATTAAATTGGAGAGGAGACAGAATGCATCCTTGCCGGACTCCTCGACATGTTATGTCTATATCCGATGTCGATTCATCAACCACTTTTACTGCATCTTTTTGATGTCAGTTGAGGTTACCAATTATCCTTATATCTCTAGAATCCAGGTTGTTTATTTTTAAAATTTCTAGAAGTTTTTGGTGCCGCACTTTATCAAATGCTTTAGCATAGTCTATGAAACATGCGTACATATCCATGTTCATGTCGCGGCATTTTTCGACAAGCAATTGAATACAATAGTAAGCTTCTCTTGTACCATATCCATTCTTAAAACCAAATTGTGTTTCGCATAAAAAATAATTCACTGCTACTGGATATTCCAAATTTGTGGAATAAAGTATCACTCGTCTTTTATTTCTATAGTAAATATTTATTACATCTTCTCTTGTGCGCACGACGACTATTCTGACTTTTGGCATGTCCATCTTTACGTACCTACGGCTCGTGGTGTAATGGTAAGAGCGTTTACGTACCATGCAAGAGGCCTCGGGTTCGATTCCCGGCATGGTTGCCTTAAAATATTAATTCAAAAAGTTGTTTTAACACTATAATATTTTGTAGTCCCAGGACTGGCCCCTGAAGCGTTAGTCTGATCATACCACCTTCTAGTAACAAAAATGATCAAGATACGCTATGATAAGTGTACCGATGCAGTGCTCTATGCACCATTAGAGATCGAATTTGGACAGCATTCAGCCTACTTTTATCCTTGCTTTTCCTATTCCATATTTCGTTATATTATATAAGTGTCTGAATCAGGACTCCACTGTGAACTGCCAATTATTCGTCCTGAGACGAGCGAATGATGATGTAGGTATATATGAAGATATATACCTTATACATATTTATAAAACAATGTTTTGAGCTTGTCCAAATGTTTTTAGACAGGCTGAATTTTTTCCCTAGGAAGGTAATAATATCTAAATTTTCATTGCTACAAAGAGGGAAAACATTTTCGGAAGGGAATATGAAAGTCTAAGCATTTACAAGGGCTTATGATCTATCATCGGCTAGGTGAAATAATTCAGCCAGACAAATCCCAGATACATTAATAAAGTCTTCAGTTCTTTTACTTCACAAAAGTCAACAGAGTTAAGCTGAGTTGAGATTTGTAAATGTGTATGTTAAAACATAGGCAGAATGGTGATTGATACCATTCGGTAAAGTGGCCACTCAAAGCAGCCTATAACAAAAAAGATTTGAGTATGTTCAATTTTTTTTCAGACAAGCAGGATTTTGTTCCTAGTGAGTTATTCATATCTAAATATATTGCAACAAAGGGAAAACATTTTTTAAAAGGGAATATGGAAGTCTAGGCATTTACGGTTTAAGTAGCTACTTTGTCATATGTCATAAGCCCTGTAAATGCCTAGACTTCTATATTCTCATTTTAAAAATGTTTTCCCTCTGTTGCAACAAATTCAGCCTATAACAGATCATAAGCTCTATAAATGTCTAAAATTCAACAAAATAATCAAACAAACCGTCCTGCTGTTTCCCCGCAGGGTTAGGTAGAGAGGTTAGAACGCCATATCACTATGCCTTTGCATACAGACCTCGCATCCTATTTCAACTTTTGACATGTCCATTTTCAAGTTAAATTTGGTAGTGCAATGTCTTCCTCCGTGTTCCTCGTTTTCTGCATCCATCTATTTTATTTATAATTTGTTAATTATATCTGTAAATTTATCGTTTTATAAATTTACTTTACATACGTTGGTATTAATATAAATCTCCACCAATAAGCCAGAGAATTTTTTTTTGCGGGGTTTTGTTTTTGTAAAATTGATGCAATCCACGGTGCACAGTGTACAGTGTAAGTCTATTTATTTATTTTTATATTCGCCCAGAAAACTTTTACACGACATGTATAAGACAAAAATTCAAGCGTTTCATTGTATAGCAAATCAATATATGGGCCTAATAAGTATGCTCCTAATAAATATATTTTTAAAAAAATATTTAAATGAAGATACAATTTTACTTAAAGGTAGGTAGTAAAATAATCAAATGTTTAAAAAAAATAACAGCCTAAAACAAACAAACTATCATCCATACCATCGCGCCGTTTTACCGCAAAAGTAGGCAGAGAGGATAGAACGCCACATCACTATCTTTGCATATAGACCTCGCTTCCTCTTATTTATTTATTTTTATTGATTTATTTATGCTTTATTAAGTTAGTTCATAACATCTTAAGAACTAATATAAACCTTCATTTTTATATTTACATTATAATATTACAATTTTTTTGTCAAAATTTATCAATAACATATTTTTTCAAATTTATTTGAAATATTTCGATTTTTTCTATTTCCTTTATTTCTTCAGGTAATTAATTTTACAGCTTCAATCCCTTGTACAATGAGTTTTAAGATTCTGTTTTTCTCCTCATTAATTTTCTTAATTTTTTTTACCCCTTGTTTCATATGTATGACATTGTTGATTAAATTTTATTATTGTTTTTTTTTTCATCCCCTTAATTATTTTATGCATAAAAATTACTAAATTATATTTAATTTGTTGCTTTACTGTGAGCAAGCCAATTTCTTTGTGCATTCTTTCTACATTAGAATATATATTTCTTTTGAGTACAATCCTCGTTGCCTTATTTTGAAGAATATGGATATTTTTGACTTCTCCTTCATTACATAAAAAAAGAATGGAAGAACAGTAATGTATAGGGGGACATTTTACTGTTTTACAAATAAGAAAACTACTTTTTATATCTATTACATTTACAATATTTGAATTTGTCCAAATGTTCATAGACAAAAGACTGGATTTTCTGGTCAACTGGTCCAAGAAGAAGTTTAAAAATTGAAAAATTGTTTTCAGGCGTTGCCTAGTATGTAAAATAATTCAGTCAGCAACATCAAAGGTTTTAGCTCTTTAACTTCACTAAAATCAACAGATGGTGAATGTTACACAGTGTGTGAAGTGGCCACTTAAACCAGCCAATGACAGGTCATAAGCCCTGTAAATGCCTTGACTTCCATATTCCATTATTTAAGCTATTCTCCATTCCTGTGGTAATTTGTTAATCTATTACATTTCGTAATCTTCCCATAAATGATTTTTTTTTGTTACATATTGAGAATGTGTTTTGAAATTTAAATATCTATCCGAGTAGACCCCTCTACATCCTTTACATCCATACGTCTTCTCATGCACGCGCGCCGATTATTCCGACGTTTAACATGTCCATCTTCAAGTATTGGTTGGATTTGGTCATCCCATGTTTTTCTCGGTCTTCCTCTATTTCTGCATCCATCAACATTCGCATTGTAAA